>NC_080692.1:21069232-21227816 GCF_030445035.2 Dasypus novemcinctus | reverse complement strand
TTTCCCGTGCCGCTGATAAGGATAGAGGCGGTCACAGAAGAACACACAGCAAATGGACACAGAAAGCAGACAAGTGGGGGAGGGGGAAGGAGAGAGAAGTAAATTTTAAAAGTTAAAAAAAAAAAAAAAAGACGACCAGCACACAACAGGCACAGTGAGTACAAACAAAGGGGTGGAGAAAAAGAAAGAAATAAAATAAATCTTTAGAAAAAAAAGGATAGAGATTATGGAGTTAATCAAGGGAAGGCAGCAGCTCACAAACCCAACCTCCTGCACTCATTCAAGATGTCATTCACTCACTCAACAAATATTTATTGAGAACCTACCAGAAGCCAGACACTGTGCTAGATGAGGGGTCAACAAACTACCATCTATAGGCTGAACCCAAGCCTGCCGCTGGTTTTGTAGCCTGCAAGCTAAGAAAAGTTTTTATTGTTGGAAAAAAATCAAAGGAAGAATATTTCATGATGTGATAATTAAATGAAATTCAAATGAATAAAGTTTTACTGGCACAGAACCAAGCTCATTCCCTTACCTACGGATGTTTCCGGGCTGCGACGGCAGAGTTGAGTAGTTTTAACGGATGCCACGGGGCCCACAAAGCCTAAAACGTTGACAGTCAGGCCCTGTGCAGGCAAACGTTACCAGGCCCTGTGCTAGACGCTGGAGGGGTTGGAGAGAGGAGGGGAAGGAGGAGCAGCACGAGTCAGGGCTCGTCCTCGCCGAGGCCACGGCCCAGGAGGCAGGCAACCAGAGTCGACGGTCACTCAGGTGAGTGCACGGTTAGAAACTGAGGCAAGAGCTAGGAAGGAAAGCCCTGAACCAAGGGACCTGGCTGGGACCAGGAGCCAGGGGGGCTTCCCGCAGAGAGCCTGACTCTGAGACCGGAAGGAGCAGGAGGGAGCCCGGCACAGTGGGGCAGGAAGGGAGCCCCATGAGCAGAGGCCTGGAGGAGTGGAGGAAGGAGGCCGCAGGCTGCAGTACGGGGTGAGGGCCGAGCTTGCAGTGCACCTGCCCTCCACCTGCCTTCCGTGTCTGTGCCCCCAGGGTGTCCCCCTTCCCATGGTCGCCGCCCCAAGTCCCAATCACTGGAGAATGTGAGAAGCGATTGAGAATGACCTTGCAGATAGTGCCTCTGGCTGAGTGTTGGCTGGTGATCTAAGTTAGAAGGTGGGAGAATTACCCAAATGAATAATATTTTATTGATCACCTAACAAAGTCTTGATCACTTGCTTTATTCAATATCATGCAGGATATAAAATTTAAAAAAAAAAAAATTTGCCATCTCTGACTTCAAACATAACAGCACTTACAAATCCCAATGCCTGGAACTGCTTTCCCAGGTAAGCCCAAGGAATACTCCCGCAATTCTCTGAAGGCTCAATCAAATGCAACTTACTAGAGACGCTTTCCCTAACCACGCTAGCCAAAATCACACATGCACACACAGGCTACCACGCCCCAGGTGGACCCCCCAACCCTTAGTTTTCTCCATCACATTTAAATCCACCTAATGCAATTGACTTGCTTGTTGACTGGCTCTTACACTAGAGTATAAGCTTCATAAGGGCGAGAACTTGGCCGTTTCACTGTTATATTCCCAGCAGTGAGCTGGGTCAGCTCCTCAGTAAATATTTGTGGAATAAATACAAAACAAAAAACGCCTAAGAGAAAATTTAAGGCTTAAATGCCCTTGATTTGTGACCTTAGGCAAGTCATTTCGTTACTTTACTGCTCAGTCGATTCATCTGTAAAGTAAAAATAATAAAAGTACGTACTTGGTGGGTAAATAAGGTCATGCACATGAAGTGCCTAGCACACGGTAAATGTTTGATAAATGCTGGTTTTTGCTCTCATCATCAACATCTATGTGTTGAAGGCGCTTTACATGCAAATCTCAGCTAATTCTCACATAAACCCTACAAATTCCATTGTGACAGATGAGAACACTGAAACTTGAGGAAGTTGCACAATGTCACACTAGGGCAACAGAATTAAAATTCAAGGCTAGAGCTACCGACCTCAAGGTCTACGCTGCTTCACCAATAGTCCACTGCAAATAAAAATGCAAAAGGGGGTGGGGAAAGGGAGATAGTGGAGCAGCTGAGCAGCGTTCCTTCGCTGCAGCTGGTGCAACCCACTTAGGGCAGAACCTAAGTTCTAAGCTGGCAGGTTGCACACTCAGTGGATTGGGCCTACGCGGATGTTTCCACACTACACTGGATGCTTTACTACTCTTACTCATTAATTCCTCTTCCAAAAGTACAGAAGCAACACATGCTCACGAAAGCCAGAGAAAATTAGCCAAGATGTAGGGAAGGTTCACAGTGTCCTCCCGCTCCCCGCACACAATGCCAAGCAGTTTGATATTTAACAGGTTCAGCGTTACACCAAGTGGTCTGCAGATCAGAGGGAGGCGAGCGGAAGGAGCTCCTCCGTGCTTGCATTTCTGCTTCCCAGGCTTCCTCGGGTTGCTCATCGATTCTTCAGCCAATGGTTACAGAGGATCTAGGAGGAGGGGCTGTGAGAGGAGCTTAAGTAAATCAACTCTCATTCCTTTCTCACAAAGGCCAAGGAAAACACCGGGAGGTTTGTTGAAAACAACAAACAAGGGTAATAAGTGAGCTGCTGCCCTTCTAGCCGGAAGCTCCCAGAGAAGACAGCACGACTCGGCCCCCACCCCCGCTAAACCAGCCGCAAGGGACTGCAGAAGGCAAAAGCCACACCTTCAGAGAGAAGAGCGGAGAGGACAGCAGCGATCTGAGACACTGGAGGGAGGACAAGTCCCAGTAGCACCCCAGAACCCCCAAAACCCCCAAACCTCCATTGTGGCGATGGGGGCGCAGCAGTGTGAGTGCAATCACCACCACTGACTTGTAGGTTTGAATGGAGGGGAAAGGGGGAATTTTAGGTTGTATATAAGTTACCACAATAAAATTGTTTAAAGAACCATAGATCTGTACGACAGGAACAGTGAACCCTAATGTAAACAACAGCCTACAGTTAATAGCATATTTATAATAATTGTTTCATCAATTGTAACAAAGTTACCACACTAATACAAAGTGTTAGTAATAGGGAAAACTGACTGTGGGAGGGGAGATATAAAGGAATTTTGTATAGTCTGCATGATTTTTCTGTAAACCAACAACAACTTAAAAAGGGGGGAGATCTACATTTAATGCTAAAATAGGCCTTCAGAAAATTCAACAATTGGACATAAATTGGGGGGGGGGGGGAGGCTTAGAGACTGGCAGCACCAGGTATCTCCAAAAGTTAAGGTGAAGGAGGGGCTGCAGACAGGTGGTCTGATTAAAAACCTGCTTTGGAAATATCCCACTCCCCAGGTCTCTTGCCCCACTTTCCTCAGCCAGGTGAAGGCCCTGCAAAGTGCTGGAGGTCTATTCTTAGAGACGGTGAAACAGTAAAACGGAAGGTCTTGACAGAGGAAACCAGGGGGTCTGAGTACAGAAGGCTGGAACCCCTGCCCTCGTGTGTGTCCCCCACCCCATTAGGCTCCTGGGCACAGGATGTCAGCTGTGGACTTCCAGGTAGATGAGAAGATTCTTCTCTAGGGAGTCCTAACAGCCTGAGAAAAACTACCTGAGATACCAACTTACCAGGGGCCTAAATGAATCAGGCCAACCAGGTCACCCTACTCATCCACACTCAAGGTCCAATCCCCTTCTTATCAGCTGCATTAGGCAAGGTTCTCTAGGGAAACAGAACCAACAGGAGATCTCTGTAAACAGTATGAGATTTTATAAAAATTGTCTCGTACGACCGAGGGGATGCACAAGTCCAAATTCCGCAGGGCAGGCTGCAAGCCAGGGACTGCAGTGGAGTCCTTGATGAGTTCCCCAGGAGATGCTGGCTGTCTGAACTAGAGATGGAAACTCTCTCTCTGAATGCACAAATCACATCTCCTTTTAAGGCCTTCCACTGATTAGGCAAGATGTCACTCATTACTGACAGCAATCTCCCCGGTTGATTGTAGATGTAACCAGCCATCTACACAATCACTCTCTGATGATTAAAGTCCATGAAATGCCCTTGGATTACAACTGGCCCAATGCTTGCTTGACCAAACAACTGGGTGAGTTGGCACATGAGCCTAACCATTAACCAACTGTCACCTTTAATGTCAAATGCACACAGACGACGAAGGACGTCTGGACTTCTGAAGAAAGTGTGTCACGGGAAAGACAGAGAAACACCCCCCACATACTTTGTAGGAAACAGTGAAGGAGAAAACTTCCCCCTCAAAATAAAACTATCATTAATATTCTCAGAGAAATAAGAGGTGATACTGCATCCATGAAACCAAAACAGGATGCTCTGGAAAAAAAAAATATTTGGAAAACATAAGAGGGAAGCAGACTTGGCCCAATGGATAGGGCGTCCGCCTACCACATGGGAGGTCTGCGGTTCAAACTCCGGGCCTCCTTGACCCGTGTGGTGAGCCAGACCATGCGCAGTGCTGATGCACGCAGGGAGTGCCCTGCCACCCAGTGCAAAGGAAAGTGCAGCCTGCCCAGGAATGGCGCCGCACACAGGGAGAGCTGACACAGCAAGATGACACAACAAAAAGAAACACAGATTCCCGGTGCCGCTGATAAAGAAAGAAGCAGTCACAGAAGAACACACAGCGAATGGACACAAAGAGCAGACAACTGGGTGGGGGGGGAGGTGAGGGGAAGGGGAGAGAAATAAAATAAAATAAAATAAAGGAAAACATAAGAGCTCTTAGAAATTCAAAATACACTAAAGTGAAAAACTCAATAGAAGGCTGAAAGATAAAAAGCTGAAGAAATCTCTGTGAAAGAGAAAAATGAGAGAGGTAGACAGTAGATTAAAAAGATGATAAAATTGTAGGACCAATTCAGGAGGGCCAATAGTCAAATCCTAAGCATTCCAGAAAAAAAGGAGAAATGGAGGGTATAAATCATCACTGAAATAATTCAAGAAAAGGTCCCAGAACTGAAAGTGTGTGTCTCGAGATTGAAAGGATCCACATTGCCTAACGCACTGGATAAAAATGCCACTTGTGAAATTTCACAACACTAGAGACAAGGAGAAGATCCTAAAGCCAAAAAAAATCATGCTCCCTACAAAAGGATCAAGAGCCTTCTCAAGAATAACCCTGGAACTTAAAAGCAATGCAGCAATGCTTTGCACAAAACAGATCCCAGCCTAGAATCCTGTACCGAGCCAAAATTTCAATTAAGTATGAGTGTAGAATGAATACATTTTCAGATGTGCAAGGTTGACAAGCAGTGACGGAGAACCTTCCAGGTGCCGTGCAGCCGGCAGCGCCTGGCGCCAGCTCTGCAGTGCGTTCAGCCCCCCTGCCGTGAAAACAAAGGACTCCTCCAGGTCCACTGCTCTAGAGTTCAGCGTAGAGACCGAGCCCTATTCCTCTCCACAGCTTCAGGCACAAAATGGGGAGACCACAAAGCGCAACGGGGCTACCGGTCCAGCGAGGGGAGGCTTGCTGGAAGGAAGTGACATTACAGGGCATCTTCGCCAGTCTTTAGGGTAAAGCATCGCCTGATGAATCCTTGATGTGGACATTTTTCTCAGCCTCAAAACTTCAAGCTTGCAAGCTCATAAATTCCCCTTATTAAAGCCAAAAAAATTTTTTAAATAAATAAATCAAGGGCATTTTCAAGATCAAGTGAAGGATCTGAGCAGAGCACCGCTGCGGGCAGCAGGACTGCGTACACATCACAGCCCAACAGTGCGCCCACTGTGGGCAAGAGGCCCTGCGGCACTGGGCACTCAAGCCAGGAACAAACGAGTCCATGCCCAAGGAGCACTGGTGACACTACCAGGACCTGGGTTTGTTTGACTCTTTTCTGGAACAAGGTGGCATACAAATAAAGAAAGCACACCAAACCTGAGCATGGAGAATGGGGACACTGGGGCAGCACGCTGCCTCTGGGTGCAACCTGAGAGTCCCTGGAGCAAACTGGTGGCCCCATAGGGCTCAGACCCACCAGGAAGACAAAAAGGGGCAAATCAGGTCTAGCGACAGGTGACAGGCACCTGGGATCCGGCTGGGCAGGGGATTCACTGCACTCGGCCCCTTTCTCTCCACCCGGACCTGTGAAAGCCAAAGCTTTAAGGCTCAGAAAGGTCCCAGACCCAGAGACAAAGGCGCAGGTCAGCCAACCCTGCTGGGAACGCAACTTAAGTCTCCAGCCCCGCCCCCGCAGGCCTGCAGGGGGGTGGGGGGACCCCAGGTTTACACGCAGATTTCACTTGCTGGATTCTCCAGCAGAAGCAAGAGCCAAGGAAGTGCAGGCTGGCCCCTCCACCGCTCTAACTCAGATTTATGGAGGCAGCTTTCAAGACGCAGTCCGCCTCCCCTCGGCGCCTCCCCGTACCCGTGGGAGGAGGTGGCCCAAGGCACACACATCTAATTGGATTTCCACAGCCCGGTGATGACTTCAGGGGCCGCAGGAGTGGCCGTGGCGCACCAGCGAGGTTTCAGAAAGAGAAAACAGAGTCTAAGCCCCCTCTCGATACAGAGGTGGAATGGACATCACCATCCCAGGGTCCAAAGGACGGAATAATAAAATATGGATTAGAGTGGACGTACTGGTATTCTACTATGAACTACTGTGACTAGTAATGAAAGAAATTGTATCGTTGATCCGGAGACACTGGCCATAGTATTTGCTGAGGGCAGAGAGAGGGAAGAAGAGATGAACTGGAGGGGCATTTTCGGCACTTGGTGTTGTCCTAAATGGTATTGCAGGGACAGATGCTGGACGTTATGTATCCTGCCATAACCCACTGATTTTACCGGGGGGAGAGTGTAAACTACAATGCAAACTATAATCCACACGGTGCAGCAGTGCTCCAAAATGTATTCACCAAATGCAATGAATGCGCCACAATGATGAGGTTGTTGATGTGGGAGGAGAGGGATAGGGGCGGTTTATGGAAACCTCTTCTATTTTTTGAATGTAACATTTTTTTGTGATCTATGTATCTTCAAAAAAATACAATTTAAAAAATTGATGGGGGTGGGGGAGTGGGGACTGAGGTATATGAGAACCTCAAGGTTTTTTTTTTTTGTTTTTTTTTTAAAGATTTATTTAATACTCTCTCCCCCCCCCCCCCGGTGTTGGTTCTGTGTCTATTTGCTGCATCTTGTTTCTTTGTCCGCTTCTGTTGTCGCCAGTGGCACGGGAAGTGTGGGCGGCGCCATTCCTGGGCAGGCTGCACTTTCCTTCGCGCTGGGCGGCTCTCCTTACGGGCGCACTCCTTGTGCGTGGGACTCCCCACGCGGGGGACACCCTTGAGAGGCAGGGCACTCCTTGCGCGCATCAGCACTGCGCGTGGGTCAGGTCCACACGGGTCAAGGAGGCCCGGGGTTTGAACCGCAGACCTCCCATGTGGTAGACGGACGCCCTAACCACTGGGCCAAGTCCGTTTTCCCTCAAGGTTTTTAATGTAAACGTTTTGTATGATCTATTAAGTTTTTAAAAAGATAATTTAAAAAGAAAAGAAAAAGAAAAAGTAAAAGAGTCAGGGGCCCACTGGCTTTGCTTCGCTGGGTCCAAGCAGGCACAGTCTTTCCTTCCCAAAGTGGTCCTTTCCCCCTGCTGGACCGGGCACCCGCCTCCCCAGGGCCCTGCGGCCTTGTACCAAGGTCTCCGGTCTGGTGATTGTCTCCCGCTCCGGGCCCAGGGGCCCAGCTGGCACCACGCAGGCGCAGGCCTGGCCGAGGTACCGCCTCCTGTCTTTCCCCTCTTTCCCCTCACACGCCAGGCTCCCCCCTTTCCTCATTTCTCGGGTGCATTTTACATTTCACAGAGATAACAGCTCCCAGTGTGAGGATCTCGAGCATTCAAACGCCTGAGCCTAACTGGGTCCTCCGTCTCTCCAGGTTCTCGCTCTTCTTTATTACACAAGAGGGGTAAACTGAGGTACAGAGCAGGGAGGCTGAAGTCCGGACTGTAGGGGCCCCACTCGCTCCAGGTCCGCTGCGAGCTGGTGGCGCCTGCCTCTGGCACGCGCAGCCCAGACCCGACAGAGCAGGCATGGGTGAGCAAGTGTGCAAGCGTGTGTGACAGCAACAGCGTGAGCACACCTGTGAGTGTGCAGGAGTGAGTGTGCGCACCATGTGGGGCTGAGGGTGGAGGAAGGTGTGTGTGTCCGTGCAGGCAAACAGGAAAGCGTGGGCGTGTGTGAGGTGTGTGTGTTTGTGAGTCAGGGATGCGTGTGAAAGTGCACACGAGCTGGCCCACGTGAGCTCCTGAGGCAGCTACTAGGAAAGTGCAGAGAGAACCACCCCCTCCCCCACGTCCCAAAGCACACGGCAAACATGAAAAGAGACACACTCCAAAAACCCAGACTCCAGTTGCCCACCACAGCTCCCCTCTTTTGTCCCTGCCTGGCTCTGGTCAAGGCTGTGGGGGTTTGAAGCCGTCTGGACCCCAGAAAAGCACGGTCGTAAACCTACCCTATTCCTGTGGGTATTTACCCGTGTCGGGAGGACTTCTGATGAGGCTGCTTCAGTTAAGGTGTGGCCCCCCAGTCAGGACGGCTCTTAATCCTATTACTGGAGTCCTCTATAAAGCAGGGTGAAATTCAGAGAGAGAGAGAGAAAGCCACAGGAAGCTACAACCAACGCAACCCAGGTGAGAACGGAGAGGCCGGAGAAGCCACCACGTGCGCTGCCACGGGGCAAGCCAGTCCAGGACCAGGAACGGCCGGGAGCAGCCCAGAACCCACAGTCTTCAGGGAGAAAGCCTGGACTTCCTTTTAGCCTCGAAGCCGTAAGCCCACAGGATGGAGGAATAAAATATAGATTAGAGTGGACTTACTGGTATTCTACTATAGAACTACTGTGACTCTAGCAATGGAAGAAATTGTAGCATTGATGTGGAGACAGTGGCCACGGGAGTTGCTGAGGGCAGGGAGAGGGAAGAAGAGGTGTGATGTGGGGGCATTTTCGGGACTTAGAGTTGTCCTGAATAATGTTGCAGGGACAGATGCTGGACATTATATATCCTGCCATAACCCACTGAATGGACTGGGGGAGAGTGTAAACTACAACGTAAACCACATAATCCGTGTGGTGCAGCAGTGCTCCAAAATGTATTCACCAAATGCAATGAATGTGCCGCGATGATGAAAGAGGTTGTTGATGTGGGAGGAGTGGGGGGTTGGTGGGGGGGTATGTGGGAACCTCTTATATTTTTTAACGTAACCGTTTTTGTGATCTATGTATCTTCAAAAAAAAAAAAAAAAGACCACAAAAAAATTAGAAACACAAAAAAGAAAAACAAAAAAGCCATACGCTAATAACTCCCACTGTTTACGCCAACCCCTTGCCTGGCACCTGCTCGAGGAGCCTAGGGAACTAAATCGAAGGCCAAGCTGCACCAGGCTGGCCCCCACCAGCTCCCGCCCAGCCTCACTTCTTGACCCCCATTTTCCACCCTGCAGCATTTTTTTTTTAAGCAAGAAAAAAATTCTTACTTCCTTAGGGAGCAATAAATATGAGGATTATGGAACTGACATTCTGAAAGTGATCTGAACTACTTGGAAAAGAAGGGATAGCTAAAATATAGGGTATTTTGGCCCAAACTTCACTCAGAGAGAGGCCAGCTGGGTCTCTGGGGGAGGGAAGCTGCAATCTGCAGTAGCCCCCACCTAAGCCCAGCTCTCTCGGCCACAGGGCTCGTCTTACACGCCGAATGCAAAGACACGGGCCCAGAGAGGCCCTGAGAGGCTGCTGTCCGGAGACCGGGCGCAAATCCCATTCCCCCAGCAGCCTGCCCGCAGCTGGAAGCAATCTGCCCTTCCTTCCACCAAACAAGCGAGTTAAATCAGGGAGCCGGCCCCTGCCCTCATGCCCCCAGGCCCCTTCCGGATGAGGAGCTGAGCACCCAGAGTACCAAAGCCCAGGCCCAGGCCCGCCCGACCCCCACTCCGAGCAGCCCCAGGCCTGCTCGTGGCCATCCTAAACCCTCTGCCCCTTTGCACAAAGACACACAACCGTGCAGAGCAGACTCTGGACTCAGACTGGCCTCCGCCAACAGCCGGCTCTGCCACCTTCTAGCTGGGGGACCTCAGAAAAAACGTTTAACTTCTCTGAACCTCGGTTTCCTCCTAAGTAAAATGGTGAGAAATGGAAGTTTCTCAGAAAGTGACACATAGAATTCCCACATGGCCCGGCAATTCCAGCCCTAGGTACGTATCCCAAGGGAACTGACAACAGGGCCTCACACACTAACTGTCAGAGCAGCGTTATTCACCACTGCCAAGAGCTGGAAACAACCCAC
Organism: Dasypus novemcinctus; assembly: GCF_030445035.2. Taxonomy (NCBI): domain Eukaryota; kingdom Metazoa; phylum Chordata; class Mammalia; order Cingulata; family Dasypodidae; genus Dasypus; species Dasypus novemcinctus. The sequence continues at coordinate 21,217,512 of NC_080692.1, read as the reverse complement.
GTGTCCAGCAACTGATGAACGGAGAAACAAAATGGGACATATGCATGCAATGGAATATTATTCAGCCCTAAAAAGGAATGGAATTCTGACACGTCTTTACTTGGATGAACCCTGAAAACATGGTTTTGAGTGAAAAGGGCAAATAGCATATGATTCTGCTTATATGAAATTATTGCCACTTATGGGCAAATTCATAGGGACAGAAAGTAGGTTACAGGATACCAGGGGCTGGGGGAGGGGAAAAGGGAGTTCATGCTTTATGTACAGAGTTTTGGGTGATGAAAAAGTTTTGGTAATAGATAGTGGTGATGGTACCATAACATTGTAACTGTAACGAATGCCACTGAATTATAAACCTAAAAGTGGCGAAAACGTACAACTGCAAGCAAGAGAGTCCCAACCAGCAGCAAAATGGAATCGAGGACCCCTCTCAATTAGACTTAGCACACAGAGGAAAGAGAAGCAAGCCCCAGGAAGAGAGGAGCCTTGAACCCAGAGAAAAGCAAGACCCTGGAAGGGAGGAACCCAGGAAGCCTGAACCCTCGCAGACGTCGGCAGCCATCTTGCTCCAACATGTGAAAATAGACTTTGGTGAGGGAAATAACTTACGCTTTATGGCCTGGTATCTGAAAGCTCCTACCCCAAATAAATACCCTTTATAAAAACCAACCAATTTCTGGTATTTTGCATCAGCACCCCTTTGGCTGACTAATATAGAATTTGGTACCAAGGAGTGGGGAAGTGCTTTTGCAATTACCAAAATGCTGGAATGGTTTTATAAATGGGTAAGGGGTATTTTTTTGAGGAATTGTGAAATGCTTGATGGAAAAGGCCTAGTCGCTTTGAAGAGACTGTTGATAACAACAGGGGTGCTAAAGAGACTTTTTATGATGCCTTGGAAGTAAATAATGAAACTATTATTGGAAACTGGAGGAAAGGCAATCCATGTTTTAAAGTTGCAGAGAACTCAGCAAGATTAACTCCTGGTGTTGTATGGAAGGCAGAACTTGAAAATGGCGAACCTGGGCATTTAGCTGAAGAAATTTCCAAAGTCAACCTGGAGAACGCAACTGGCTTCTGCTTGCAGCTTATAGCAAAATGCCAAACGAGAGAGATATGCTGAGGACTGAACTGTCAGGCACAAAGGAAACAGAAACTGATTCCTGAAATTCCAAGCCTCTGGAGATCAAGCTCCCAGACGAAAGTGCCCATTGGAGGACTTAACTAAATTTGGAACTGGTAAATCAAGATTGAAGATGCAGTTATCTAGGAAAGACCTGTGGAAAGTCTTACTATCTAACAGCTTGGACCCCTGCTTCCTACATGCTAAACCAACAGACTTTTTGAGAAAGCTGTATGAACAAAACCACTGTCAGCCTGGAATAAAAAGGACATGGAAAGGAGAGACTGAAGGAGAAACAGCTTTAAGAGGAAAACCATGGCAGCTGAGACCTGGAATTAGGACTTCGCCTTGGGCCAAGAGAGGAACCCCACTCGTGTGTACAGACAGGGTGAGTTTGGCCCAGCAGTTGAAGAGGGTGGATGTTCCTGTCCGATGTTCTGGGAGAGTTTTGCTGCCTCAGGGTACAGAGAAGGTGGAGAACATTCCCCAAGGATTAGGGCAGTTAAGATAGGCACCCCACAGGTCTGAGGGGTGTGGACCTGTCCCCCAAAGGTTAAGGAAGGCCAGGTGGTCAACTCACAGCTCTGAGAGTGTTGAGCCTGTATGCCAGAGGTTAGGGGGAATGTTGTCTTCACCTCACTGTACTAGGGGAGTTAAGACTCTAACCAAAGATTGGGTGAGGTGTGGAAATCACCCCAACACCCTTAGAGGGAGAAGTCTGGAGCCTGATCAACACCCAGATGCTTGATGAGGGTGGAACTTAGAAAATGGCTATTGGGCAAGCCAGTGGAAAGGACAGATCCCCATATGGCCCCAAGGAGAAGAAACCATCTTCTTAAGAATGACTCCCAGACTTTGAAATCATACAGAGGATTCCCTGCAGGTCTACTGAACTGTAGAGAAACCGTGACTCATTACGCATGTTTCCCTCCCAATTTCTCCATATTATAATGAAAATGTTTATCCTTTGTCTGTCCATTTGTGTACTGAAAGTAGATGAATTGTTTTGTAACTTTCAGAGGTCTATAGCAGACAGGACTTTGCCCTAGCACAAACTGTATTTCTTTAAATTGATTGTGATATGATTCAATACTTGCACTGCTACTGATTAAGGCTTTTTCAAATATGGTAATGTCTTTTTGGAATTCAGAGGGCGGAGTGTAGCAGTTTGATATGGTTATGAATTCCAAAAATAGATAGTGGATTGTGTTTGTAATCTGATCTGTACCTGGGCATGAGAGTTATGATTAGGGTGTTGCCCCACCGTTGGCCTCTGCCCCATCCTCTCTGCCCCCTTCCCTGTTTTCTTTTTCTCCATAGCTGGTGTCACTCCCAGATGAGAAGTTCTCATTTTTTTTTCTGTCTCCCCACCAAAACACAAGCCCCTTGGGGGCCAGGACAGTTCTTGGTTCTGCATCTCCAGAGCCTAGACCAGGGCCTGCTCTAACCCCAGCAACACCATGGAACGATGCATCTCAGGAGAGTGCAGCAGCAGAGTCTAGGATGGGAAACTCGGCCCCAAGTCCCGTTCCCACTCACAGGTCGTCAGTCCTTTGAAGTTCAGCGGCTGCCTTTGAAAAAGCAGGACAGCAATCCTGACTCCAGCCACTTCTCAGGGTCACGCTGGAGATAACAACACAAGATGAGGCCTGGGGCCACGCTCCAGTGCCCCGGTGCTTTGCAGGGTGGGCAGCCCCATAGAAGAGGAAAACTCTGGTGCTAATTCCCCCAGTACCGTCTGCCCAGGCCGGGGGGCCAAGGAGAGGGGTTTGCAGGAACGTGTTTCTGCGGGAGGACAGCAGCCGAGCCGGGCGTGAGCGCCTTGGACAGGCACGTCTGGTCCCGGTCACGCTGAAGCCCTGTGCCAGGGACCTGCTTGCACACAGCAAGTGCTCAACAAACGTCTAGCCAAGTCATCAATGAGCAAACCTCATGGAGCTAACCATAGAGTGAACAGAAAGAAAACCACTATCGAAATCCTGCATAAAATATTAGCTGATCTGAAAGAACCTGCAGTCAACAGCTACATGGACAGAGGCCGGCTAAAACATTTTCATTATCATCACATCAGGGGCAAGGCTGCCTAAGGAAATGACCAAGAGAGCCAAAGGGAATGGAGAACAAATTCAGGAACCCTCTTTTCATTTTAAGAATCAGGCCAAGGAAGCAGACTTGGCCCAATGGATAGGGCGACTACCTACCACATGGGAGGTCCGCGGTTCAAACCCCGGGCCTCCTTGACCCGTGTGCAGCTGGCCCTTGCGCAGTGCTGATGCGCGCAGGAAGTGCCCTGCCACGCAGGGGTGTCCCCCGCGTAGGGGAGCCCCATGAGCAAGGAGTGCGCCCCGTAAGGAGAACCACCCAGCATGAAAAAAAGTGCAGCCTGCCCAGGACTGGCGCCGCACACATGGAGAGCTGTGCAACAAAAAGAAACACAGATTCCCAGTGCCACTGATCAGGATAGTGGCGGTCACAGAAGAACACACAGCGAATGGACACAGAGAGCAGACAACTGTGGGGGAGAGAGAAATAAATTTTAAAAATTAAAAAAAGAATCAGGCCAAGGGGAGTGGATGTAGCTCAAGTGGTTGAGTGCCTGCTTCCCATGTATGAGGTCCTGGCTTCAATTCCCTGTACCTCCTAAAAAATAATAATAATTAGGCCAAAATACTCCAGTTATAACAGAAGGCAAGCCATAAATATTAGCAGTAATTATCATCTTCGCTTTTATTATTGTCTTAGCACCTCTCCAAGGGAAAAAGCAGGAAAACAAAGAAACAAAACACTTAAGGGTTTTAGGACGGGCTTTCCCCCCACCCCCAACAATAAGTGGCCCCAGGCACGCTGCTCAGCCACTGAAACTCTTTCTTCTCCCTGTGGAATGGCTGAGGACAGGGTGAATGGGTCTGACCACTGGGTGCTGGGACTCCCTTCTCTGGGACTCCTTCCTTCAGCCAACAAGTGCTTATTGAGTGGCTACTCTGTGCCAGACACCTTTCCAGACACTGGGCATGGAGCAGGCACTATCAGGAGCAATGCCCCATCCCTCCCAGAGCTCCCTTCCCAGGGGAGGGCACCCAAACACAACCCGGCTTCCAAGTAACGCTGCCCTTCGCCCCCACGGGGAGGAGACTCTCCCCTGCAAAGGGCGCTGAGCCTTTGCTAAGAGAAACGCTAAGTGTACCCTGCCGAGGACAGTGCACGCCACGCGGGGAAGTCGGCCGCCTGGGACACCAAAGGCAGTCCCTCGAATAAGCCTTCCCCTAGCTCCCCATGGAGCGTTATTCTTCCCACTTTGCAGAGGAAGACACTGAGGCTTCAGCCATGTCAAACCTGTCCAATGGCCGAGGCAAAGGGGACACACGAATCCTGAACCCCCATTCCTGGCACGCTCCTCCACCTCCCTGCTGGTGCCCAGCTCAGCCGAGGCAAAGGAAGCGAAGCAGCAGATCAGTGAGAAGGTTCAAAGAGCTCAAGGCCCTGCAGGAGGAAGCAGGGCACTGGCTGCCCTGGAGCCCCTGTCCTCTCAGGCCCCCTTCCTGCTAGGCCCTTGCCCAAAGCCTCCCCAGACCCCTGGGCCCAGCCGGCTGCTGCAGAGACAAGGAAGGGGCCGGGGAGGCACCAGGAACCTCTCTAGGAAGCACCCCGGATGTACATTCCCCGGCGAGGCTCCTTCCAAGAGAGCTGGGAAAGAGCCTCGAGGAAGCCCAAGACAGGGCCCAACCGGGACGGTTGCTCGGCCGAGAACCCCTTTGCAGAGCCCAGCTCCCCGTCCTGCTCCCCCATTGGGCGGTGGGTCCAGTCATCCCTTCTGAACTGGAACCTTACCTGGAGCTTCCTGGAGGCCATCGTGAAAATGGGGAAAGGCAGGTGTCCGAGGGAAGATTCTCAAGATGTCTGCCAGCACCAAGACTGCACCGGCCTCCGCAGCGCGTGGCTCCCCGTCCTGGACTCAGGACCTCCTGGGAGCTTCCTGTCCAGAAGCAGAGGTCTCCCAGAGGAGGCAACAGGGGGTCTAGAGGAGAACCAGCGCATGGCACAGCGCACGGCACAGCGCACAGCACAGCGCACGGCACAGCGGCAGCCACGTCTGCTCAGAGCTATGCTGGCGAGTGCTGGGACTTGGCTGGAGCGAGGCTGCCAGCCTCGGCTGAGCGGCTCCCAGGCTGCTGCGGGGCCAGCAGGAAGAAAATGAGCTAACCAGAGTCATCCGGTCTCAAAGGCCCTGTGCATGAGGACACTGGAGACATGGGACAAGGCGCAGGCGAGGGGCCACCCCAGCTCGATGGGGTGCCGGCCAGGCCAGAGTCAGTGTGATGGGGGAAAGCACGGCAGGGGCAGGGCTGGGGTGGCCGGCCTGAAGGCCCTTGCGAAGAAATGCACTTGGGGCAGAAGAAGGGGCGTCCACAGCTCCATAACACAGGAGTCGGAGCACATTCCAGGGGTGTTTTCTAAGTGTGTATGTCCTGGAGGGAGGGGGATTCCAAGGGACGAGTCATGGGACTAGAATCAGAGTTATCTTAGAGATTCTCTCACGCAACATTGTATCTAATCTAAGAATCCCCACCCCAGTATCCCTGACCATCAAGAAGGATGTTTAAATCCCAGCGGTGACAGAGAGCTCACTACCGACACCAAGGTAGCCCGTTCCTCCACTGGATGGCTCTAACTGTTAGAAAGTTCTTCCTGGGACTGGACCCAAATCTGATCCCTGGAATCCTCCCACCCCTGGGTCCTAGGTTTGGCCTTCTGGCACCACAGGATACATTTAAGCCCTCCTCTTCCACGTCTATCCTGCACATGTTTGAAGTCAGTTATTTGCCCCACACACCGCACTCCAGAAAAATAATTCTAGACAAAATGAGCATCCCCAAACCCGTCATCCAGTCCCCATGTTCCCACCATCCTCGTCACCCTCCTCGGGAAGAATTCAGATTTGCCAGTGTGCCACCGGGGATTAAGGAAGTCCAATCCTGCAGATGTGGTCTGAGCCCCACAAGGAGTCTGATCTCCTGAAAGCTGAGCTCCTTATCCAGGATGGGACTGTTCCTTTTAGTAACATGTGGCATGGTCAGCTTATATTTTTTCCCATTTACTCTCATTTATTCAATCAACAAATATTAACTGCCTACTATATACCAGGCACCGGACTTGGTACAAGAGACACTAAAATATGCTATATTACCCTTATGCTCAAATTAGGAGCCAGACTATTTGAAGAGTTAAAAACAAAAACAGACAGAACTAGGGGAAAGGAACACGTTGCTTAGGAGTCCTGTAAGAGTGCTAACAAGGGGCTCCTCCAGGGGAGAAGGAGGGCGCTGGGGAAGGTGGTGCCCGCGGTGCATCTTGTATCGGTGCATGACTTCTGTTTATAGCCATGGTCGAATAGCAGGCACTGGGTTTACCCTCCTGCCTTAAACAACTAAAAACGTGGATGGAACACAGGAAACAACTATTAATACTTTCAGACATTGGATAACAGGCAGGACAGGACTGTGATCCCTGAGAGAAAGGAAACAAGAGAGGTGAGCCCTACCATCGCCGGCTTAGCCCGGAGGCAGCTTCCAAACGTCAGCAAGGAGAGGAGGAACCCAAACGGAGCCCAGTGTTCTCACCAAGTTGAGGAGACAGAAATCAGAGTTCATGGGGCTAGAATGTGCAGGGCAGGATACCAGAGAGGAAGGCGCTGCATCGAGAGTGCTCTGGGGATCTGCAGAAGAGTCCCCATGAATATTTGGCCAAATACTGATCTATACATACATGGAATGAGGCTGAGAAAAGAAGCACCAGAAAGCAATAGGTCACAAAGTTTGCAGAACCCACACAGGACTAGAAAGAGTTCACATTCCCACCGGCCAAAGTGGAGAGACTTCATAAAGCACAGGACAATGGGCAGAGTCCTCAGAAGGGTACTGTCTTAGTAGTGAAGCTAGATTAGCCCTAGTCTAAAGCTGGTCTGGATCCACCCTAACAAAGCATAAAAACAAGCCTCAAAAGTAATAAATAATCCCAAGTAATTTAACTGCATGCCAGAATAAAGTCCAATACTATTTAAAGAAATATAACAAAATCCAGCACCCATCAATGTTAAATGCACAATGTCTGGCATCCAATCAAAAGTTACCAGGCATTCGGGGAAGCTGATGTAGCTCAGTGGTTGAGTGCCTGTTTCGCAAGTACGAGGTCCCAGGTTCAATCCCTGGTGCCTCCTAAAAAAAAAAAAATTTCCAGGCAGTCAAAGCAGCAGAAAAAGAAGACCCATAATAAAGAGAAACATCAATTAATAGAACAGACCTGAAAATGTGGTCTGAGCCCCACACGGAGAGTCTGGTCTCCTAAAAGCTGAGTTCCTTATCCAGGATGCAACTGTTCTTTTAGCAACATGTGAAGATGATGGAACTAGTAGAAAAGGATGAAACAATGGCTATTACAAATATGTTTCATGTGCATTAGAATATAAAGGGAAACATGAACATGATGAGGAGAGAAATGGGAGATATAAAAAGGACCCAAATGGAACTTCCAGAGATGGAAAATACAATACCTGAAATGAAAAATACACTGGATGGGTTTAACAGCAGATTTGACATGGCAGAAGAAAAGTTCAGTGTACCTAAAGAAATAACAATAGGCATAATCCAAAAAGAAGCATGGACATGAACAGAGCATCAGGAACTTACGGGACAATATTAATCTAATGTACAAGTAATTGGAGCTCCATAAAGAGAGAGAGAGAAGTGGGGGGGGACAGAAAAACAGTTGAAGAAATAATGGCTAAACAAATTTTCAAGTGTGCTGGAACAATACAGATTAGAGATAAAACAATGAAGGATTGTGTGGGAAGGGAGATATTCCAAACAGGATGGAACACACCAAGGACAATGAAAAATGAGAGCCTGCATGAAAGAGGGAGAGCTACAGGTAATCTGACATTACAGGGAAAGAAGAAGAAAAAAAGCAGGACAAGGACAGGGTGGCTAGAAGGGTGAAAAGATGGCACTGGATAGATGCAGTATCTGTTCACGGCAGGCGCTTGCTCGGACCTCTTCTTCTAGGCCAAGGGGTGAACCACGTCATCGTGGACAAGTGCAATTGATTTATGAACCTATAATCAGGCTTTGCAGTTTTCCCAAGCAGCAGGGTTGAGGCCCAAATGTGACATCTGAGCCCTCAGTCTGCCTCCCTCAGGGAAGACCCAAGTCTGAAACAAAGAGCAGAAGCAACAAGAACATCCTACCTATCCGAGAAGGTCCCTCCTGCCACCACTCCTGGAATCACAGAACTCTGGGGCCAGAAAGGACCTCAGGGACCATAAACCACTCACTTGACAGAGGAAAAACCAGGGGCCAGAAGAGGGAAGTGACCGTCCCCGCTGCCCCTCTGGTGTCCCTGCTGCCCCTCTGGTGTCTGCACTGCCCCTCGGGCATCCCCACTGCCCCTCTGGTGGCCCCGCTGCCCCTCTGACATCCCCACTGCCCCTCCAGCGTCCCCGCTGCCCCTCCGGCGTCCGCACTGCCCCTCCGGCGTCCGCACTGCCCCTCCGGCGTCCCCGCTGCCCCTCCGGTGTCCCGCTGCCCCTCCGGCGTCCCCGCTGCCCCTCCGGCGTCCTGCTGCCCCTCCGGCGTCCCCGCTGCCCCTCCGGCGTCCCCGTTGCCCCTCTGGCGTCCCCGCTGCCCCTCTGGTGTCCCGCTGCCCCTCTGGTGTCCCACTGCCCCTCTGGTGCTTAGGGACTGCTCTGGACGCTGTTTGTGGGTCTGGGCCTGTCCAGCATGCTTGCCTCTGCATGTCCACTCAAGCTCCTCGAGGACAAAGACAGATTCCTGGCATAGCTGCGCTGGACTTCCACAAAGCCGTGCTCAGTGCACATGTGGACCATGTGCCCCGAGCAAAAGCTGATCCTCAGCCCGACTCTAAGGAAGGGAGGAAGAGACAAGGACTCCCTGAGAACCTGAGGCAGCCGGATCTAGTTCTAAGTGACCAGAAAAACAGGAAGAGACAGAGAGAAAGAGAGACTGACCTGCCGTTCCAGCCAGGGGTGGGCGCCATCAGGCCACACTCCCCAAGAGGCAGGAGGCGGCAGGGCGCAGGGGGACCTCTGGGCTCTAACGGCTGCTCCCGTGTCAGACAGCCCTGAGCCAGCACTGGGCCAGCACCCCCTCCTCCCCGGAAGAAATGGTCTTAACTTTCTTGAACTTTCCTTCTCGCCCCCTCCCACCCCAGCCTCCCTCCCTCCGCCCATCACCAGCTCTGGGCTGCACCTCCTCCCAGGGGTTAGGACTGAGCAAATTCTTGGGCTATTCCGGGAGCCTCAATTTTTATCATCCTTCCATTCTGGTCAATTCTGAGAGGCCAGCGTCCAGGAATGTCAGCGAGATCTGCGCCCAGCCCACCAAACCCAAAATAACCCCCAAAGCGCGCCTCCCTCGAGTCTGCACGGATCTGGCCATTTAGGGTGCCTGTTTTCCTACAAAGCTACCCCCGGGCCCCATGCGGCCCCCTCATACATGGGGTTCCGGGGACCCTCAGCTCCCATCCCCCAGGCTTGGGAATATGGGAGCAGGCTTGGGTGTGGGAAGGGGTGAGGATGGACAGAATCCGGGGCTGGGATCCAGAGCGCCTCGTTCTGGCATCTCCACTTAGCAACCCCGAGATTCCAGGAAAACCAGCCTCGGATCCCTCAGCTGTGAAACTTCCCAACGCTGGCCTCCCTGCAACCCACTCTCCAGCCCCTCGGGGGAAAAAGCAGCTCTCTCCTCCCAGAAATGCAGACACTTTAATAGGGTGCTCCCAACTCCCACCCCTCCCAGAGGCATTTAGAGCCCCTGAGATTACGAAGATGGATGGTTTTAAATTGAGCAAGGGCTCTAAGTGTCCCGGGGGAATGGGCTAGATTGGAGACAAATTTCTTCTTACATACAAATGCAATATTCATTCATTCAGAAAATACTTGAGTGCCCACCGGGTGCCAGCACCGTGAGGCGCCAGGTGGGATGAGAAAGCAGGAAGCGCACCAGCCCAGGCGAAACCAAGGCCTCCGCTCCCAGCAGGAAAGATGAGACAGTGTGCAGCAAGAGAGATTTAGGCTAGACATCAGAGACGACCCTGCCAGTTAGAGAACACCAACAAACCTGCCCCATCTGGTCCATCAGCTCTCTGGTGGCACAAACGCTGTTTGAAGTTGTGGGGATTGGGGAGGGGAGGGACAGCTTCCAGGGTCTCAGAAAGATCAGGGCCCACGGTCTCCCCCACCGCGGGGTCTAGAATGTGGCCGTGGGGAGGCTTCAGCTCCTGACATCACCCAGAATGGGGTGAAGAGAGTCAACAGAAAACCACCAGCAGCCCAGAAGAGGATGCGGGGCCGGAGCGGCTTCGCAGGTGTTCCTTCCCAGGAACCTCTCGGAGGATTTAACTGGCACGCCCTGGGGTGGGGGGGGGAGCTTGGAGTCCCCTGCTCTGCTGAGATGGCTCTTAGAAGGAGAAGGTGGGGAAAGAGGCTGGGGCCGCAGGGGCTCGCCTCCAGCCCCACCCCACGCTGCCCGGCTCTGAGCTACCTGCCGGGCCTGGAAAGCAGGTCACCTCTCCAGGGGAGACTCCCCAGGACCACAGGGTCTCAGCAGCCCAGAGGACGACCACCCACCGGCAGAATGCCAGCAGCTGCTCGGCCGGTGGAGGGCGATGCCCAGGCGGGGGAGGGCTTTCCCCACCCCCCCAACCACAGCCGGCCGGGGTTAGTTTCCTTCCACGTTTGCAACCCAGTGCCCCCTTGCTGGCCCGCATCAACATATGCTTGCTGAGGCCTACTGTGCGCCGAGCACTCTTCTTGCTGAGGCCTACTGTGTGCCGAGCACTCTTCTAAGCACAACAACCCGCACCACTCCCCTCCCCCCCCACAGACACACGCATGGAGGAACGGGCGCTGGGCGGCCTGCGCCCGTGTGACCCCTGCGGCAAGGCGAGCACCGCGGCGCCTCCCTCCCCCGGCCCCCCTGAAGCTGCAGGGAGACTGACTGCCTTTTATGAGTAAGCTGGAGACCAGGCCCGGCCTTTGTGACTCTCCTCCTTCCTCTGCTCAGTGCACAAACACCCAGTGAGCTCAACTTCCCCGGCTCAGGGAACGCAGCTGCCCACCTATGAGAGAGGCCCGGCCAGCTGAAGAACTGCCTTCCACCGCCTCCCAGGCCAGGGTCAGGGTGGGGCTCACCCTCAAGAGCCTATGGAGGTCCCCCCACCCCTGGCCCACAGAGGGTGGGCCGAGTCCCCCCACCTCGTGGACGAGCCCCAGCAGAGCCAGCTGGAATGAGGACCCGGGGAACCGGGCTGCCAGTCCGTCCCCCCCAAGTGGGGACAATTCTGTGGCTCCCCTATTAGCCTAAGTCCTGCAATCAATATCAGCATCATCAGGGCCAACAGCCGCCCAAAAAGAAACATCTGAATCAGGCCCGCTGGCTCCGGGAGCCCCTGGAGCAAGCGGCCCACCCTGCCCCATCATCTCCAGCCTGCAGGGTCCACCAGCTTGCCCAGCCCTGAGCACGGCGTCCTGCTACTACATTCCTAACTTCCCCATCGGCCAGGAGAGCGTGGGTCCCTCGGGGAGAGCTACCTTCTTACTCCAGAATCGCTGCCGCTGCTCCGGTCTCCTGAAAAACACTTCTCAGAGCCCAAGCATGGGCCCCTGAGCATCCTCAGGGCAGGCCCATCCTTATCCGCACAGGGACATCCCAAGTTTTTAACAACCAAAGGCCATGGGATGAGCAGTGGGTAACGTGGATGAGGAAACTGAGTCCCGTCATTTTCTGAGACCTCCCACCCGGGGCGAGTGGTGTCTCCCCCACAGCCCTACACAGAGGGCCCCCAGCCCCTCCTGCTTGGCCTGCTGCCTTCAGAGCCCACTCCTCGGTTGCCGCAGAGGCTGGGGGCCCAGCCCTGGCGGGAGATGGGAGAGCTGGAGAAACTCAGGAGCCGCGAACAGAGAGGGCTGGGCACTGCCAACTCCACCAAGGCGCTCCAGGCCCGCAGGCCCCCCGGCCCAAAGATGCCTCAGGCCCTTGAGGAGTCAGACTGCTCGGTAATTCCTTGTTGATTCGCTGCCAGGTGACTCTTGGGCATGCTGAAGTGTAAGTGCATCCTCAGGGCCAGGGAGAACCAATACTGGGGGGGACGTGGAGACACGAGCACAATCAGAGCGGGGTCTCCTGGGTGTCTGCGTCTGGGGAAATTACCGCCTACAGGTCCCAAACTAGCAAACTCGCCGTGGGGACAGGCTGAGGCCCTCCACCCAGTTTTTCCAACCCCTCGGCCAAAAGGAGCAGCCGAAGCTCCCGGGCTGGCTGGCGACGGCAGCTCCTCAGAGGTCTGCTCAGCTCTGCTCACTTTCATTCACCCTGAGCGGCAGCAAATGCAAGCCCCCACGCTGAGCAGCCGTCCTCAGCCCTGCGACGGTAGCACCAAGCTGGCACTGCAGGTCGCCCAGGTGCAGCCCCAGCTACCGCAGAGACACACCGCGTGCCCGGCCACATCCGTCTTCGCCGACTCCTCTCCCCCAGCTAAGTCAATGCTGCCACAGCACAGTCCAGAAGGAGAGGGGCCAAGAGGCCCAGCCGCGGGGAGGCAGGGCACTCTGGTCAACAGTGACCCTTTACAGCCACAAAGCACTCCTTTCCCGGAGACGCCAAGAGGTAGCAGGGAGAAAATGACCACCCAGGGGTGCTCAAGTGCGAAAGCCCACTCAGCCTCTGTGCTGATTTGATGAGTGCAGGAGCCACCAGGCAGGTGATGGGCGGAAGAACTCTGTTGTGCCAGGAAAGTGCCTTTCATCAAGCCCAGCCCGCGGTCTCCAGGGAGAGATAAGTTTGACGAACATTTGGCGCTGGGAGAACCTCCCACCAGCGGTTCCATCGCAGCATGCTCTCAGTTAGGATGCTGGGATCCATTAGTGACCCGGGGCTGACTCTCCCCCTCTCCTCCCTGGCCTTTTTCAGCCCCTCTGCCACTTGTGAGGCATCACGGGAGGGGAAGACCTACGAGGCGGGTGATAAGAAGGGAGAGCTACGAAAATGAGTACCTTGCGGGGAGTGAAAATGTTAAGGAACAGAAGGAAAGGTGAAGGCTTGGGTGCTCCTATTTCACATCTGAAGCTACCTGGGAAAGGGGAGGCAGCCTGGAGGAGAACAGGTGCAGCATCTGCCGGGGAGGGGGGGAGGGGGGAGGGAGGGAGGGAGGGGGGGAGGGGGGAGGGAGGGAGGGAGGGAGGAAGGGAGGAAGGAATTACCAGCAGAGGTCTAGGGGTGGAGCGACCTGCGGGCTCTGTTCTTTCCATTTCACAACAAAGGAGCAATAGAGACCGGATTTCAAAGATGCCAGTAAATGAGCAGGACATGCCGCGCCGCTGCTGGCGGCTTTCAGAGGGCAAGCAGCCCCTGCCCACACAGCCCTCGGAGCCCCCAGCCCCCAGGAGGGAGAAACTGTCTACTGTAAAGCCAGAAATCCAGAGCATTCTCAAACCCCACCTGCCCCAGCTGCAAACCGCGTTCCCCTCACCACCCACTCGCACTCAGAACCCGCCTCCAACAATGTGCCTAACCCCACAGAACCGTCACGTGCCCTGCCCCTGTCAACTTCTCCGGTCGGCCCACCCAGGGCAAAGGGTGGGCTGGGAAAGGGAAGGCACCTGCGCTAGCGTCCGAGGATCTGAGGGGTCTGCTCCCATCTCAGCAAGCGCTGCCGTAACAAAGTGCCACACACCTGGCGGCCTGAACAGCAGGAGCTGAGGTCAGTTTTGGAGGCTGGGAATCCAAAGGCAGGGTGCTGGCAGGGCCGTGCTCTCTGGGGGCCGCAGCGTTCTGGCGGCCGCCTGCCGGCAATCCCTAACTCAAGCTCTGCCTCCGTCCGAGGGCATCAGTCTCCTTCCGTCACCTGCCTCTCCATGTCCAATACCCTCTGCTCCTGAGGACTCCCGACGTGTTGGATTAAGGCCCACCCTGATTCCATTCGGCCTGACCTGAATTAATAGAGCCTTTGAAGATCCCGTTTACAAATGAGTCAATTTCCACGGGACCAGCAGTGAGGACTTGAACCTGACTTTGTGGGAGACGTGATTCAGCCCATAGCATTTCCCAAGAGTCTAAGTCTCCTCCTTCGGGGCCCAGGGCAGGACGGCACATCCACGTCTCCCTCCCCAAACACACATCCCCTGGATGGACCCGCTGACCAAGCAGCAATGATTCAGTGAGACTTCAGGGCCAGACCTCAAGAGGCCTCTAGGTTCCGTAGATGCCGTTTTCACTTCGAAGGCTAGTTTCCTTTAGAATGAGAAGACACAGGGGAGGGGAGAGGCCCAGCTAGATCCGAGGCTCTTGGGCCAGCTGCCCTGCAAGCCACCAGCTGACGGCCGCGGCATTAGACAGCTCAGGAGCGACCAGCTGGGCCAGCCAAGTGCGAAGCCACAGAGCTGCTGTGTCCACCTATTAAATTTTGGGGCGGTTTGCTGTGCAGCAAGAGATAATGGAGACAAAGCCCATCCAGCAAGACCAGGCAGCTTGTCAAAGGAATCCGGTCATTACACAGGCACTGATCTGGAACGATGGTTACAGACGTCGAAAGGTGGTTAAGTGCAAGACAAGTCTATTTATGGCAATTGGTAAGAAAAATGCTAATCTATCATAAAAATACCTGGAAAGAAAGCAAACCTAAGTATTAACACTGATCATCTCTGGATTACGGGAGAGTTTTCTTTTCTACAATTTATGTAATGTTCGACTACTATAGTGAGCTGGCATTACCTTTGTAACAAAAAAAGATACCTTTCAAAAATTTACCTTGAGATGTTACGCAGGTAGATGACCTATTGATTGACAGAGAGATAAAAGGACAGAAAGATAGACTGATGGAACAAATGGGGCACAATACTAAGAGCTGATCAATCAGGGAATCCGCATGGGGGGTATGTTGGAGTTCTATGTATTGTTTTTTTAATTAATTTTTTTTTCGTAGAGAGGTTGTGGGTTTACAGAACCATCATGCATATAATACAGGATTCCCATATACCACCCTGTTGTTAACACCCTGCATTAGTGTGGAGCACTTGTTACAACTGATGACAGCACATTTTTATAATTGTAATATTAACTATGGTCCATGGTTTAATTTAGGGTTGACTGTGTAACGCAACTGTCCTGTAAAGTTGAAATGATTTCAAAATAAATAAAACTTTTTATAAAAAAGCATCTTGAATTCTCTGACAAGCTCATTTTTCTTAAAGCAGCGCTTTTCTTGTGTCATTCCCCTGTTCAAGAACCCACACTGACTCCCCACTGCCAGCCTCCTAATATGGAACTCCTACGGGGGACAGCCAGGTGCCCTGCAGTGGGGACCCTGCCCTCTCCCACCAGCCTTGCTCCTGATCTCCCCCGCGCCCTTCTCCTCCAGGCCCTCTCCCCAGCTGTGCCCAGCTCCACCCCCACCTCCACGCTTGCCCTCCCACCTCTGCAGCCACTCACCCAGCCCCTTCCTTTGTCTCTCTAATTCCCAGCCTTCCAGCAAGCACCAGCCCCGTCTACCCTTGTCCCTCTACAGGTCCTCCGAGAAAGTTCCTGCCAGGCCTGCTGTACGCTGTATCATTCTCCCTGCACCAAGGGAGCCGATGGCGCCTCGAAGGAGACCTCCCTCCACACACGCTGACCGCCCGCCCTCGATCCCAGCTTCTCTAACTATGGGAGGGGGGGAGCAGGGCCAGGATGCGGGGCCCCAACCCCGCCTCCCTCTGCTGCCCACAGCCTGGGTGGTGGGTGATGCCCCCCGACGCTGCTCCCTTCCCACCCCCACCCATCCCCAGCAGCACATGACAGAAGCCAATTGGAAACGGCTGCTAATTTAGAGTGACTCATGCTGTGGTGAGCCCCCCTCCAGGGCCAGCAAGCTGCACCCAGCACTCCCCACCCTGGCCTCCAGCCGACTGCCTTCCCGGGGGGCCGGCGGCTCTTTTGCGTGCAGGTCACTGCAATCTCCAGGTCCAGCTTTTAAACAAAGCTGTCGAGAAGCGCCCAGGATTAAGGCGAGCAGGAAACGGCAGGCCCAGGCCTCCACCTCCCTTTCTCCAAAGCAAAACATGTCCTGCAGGCTGCTGGCACGCCCAGAGAGACGCAGTCCCACTCAAAGCCAGCCCCACTCAAAGCCAGCCCGCACCTCGGCCCTCCTAGAGGGTTCGCCAGGATGGGAGTCAGGAACTTTGCTGAGGCAGGATCTGTCTGTCTGTCCCTTACACCCTCCTCCCCCAGGGCCTCGGTCTCCACACTGGCATGTGCCCGAGGGGAGGGGGGTAGTCCTGAGCTGGGGAGCCAGGGCTCAGGTTTCTTACACTGCCTCCTACGCAGGGGACACTCACGCCCCAGGTAGGTGCTGACTTACAGAGGGCACAGGTGGGCTTGCAGCTCAGTTCCAGGGCAGTGCAGGAATATTCTGTCCCGCGGGCACACAGCGGCACACAGGCTCGCTGACACCTGCACACCCCGCCATCACTTCCCGCTCCGCCCACCAGCCCACCCCCGGCGCCTCTCTGAAGCCGATGCAGTCCCCTCACCGGGAAGGGAGGTGCATGAGTGTGGGGCCACCAGCCTTCTAGAAGCCTCCCCACCCCTGGCAGAGTTGGGCATTGCTCAGGTTGCACAACAATAAATTAGCTTTAAAATATTTTTTTAAACTCAAGGAAAGGATGATTTTCCAAATTTGCATGAGGGTGCTGTATGGGTGAGCAATGGCCCTAAGCCTCACCAAGGCCCTGCACCAGACACCCAGGAACCCTAAGAGCCAAGCCTCACTTGTTGCAGGGCCACTGAGCTCCCCGGCTCTTCTCCAGCCCCATCCTTTCCTCTACAAGATCGGAGGCACCATGAGAGTAGAAATGAAATGACCATTGAGAGTAGAAATGGACACAAGACTGGAGACAGTTGGCGAGTGTTCAAAGGAAAACCCATTTCCAGCCATCCACTGTAGGGTGAGGGGAGAGGAGAGGGCAGGAGAGTGCGGAAACTCAGAGGCGGATATTACTAAACAATGGGTGGTCAAAAAATAAGCAGGTTTGGCTCCAGAGTATAGAGTGAATCTCACGTCTGGACCCGCTCAAAGCAAGACACGGTGCAGCTCTGTTCAGGCAGGGAACGGGCTTGGAAGCTGAGCTCCCCACTGGCAGGCATTCTCGGCTCCCTGTGCTGTGGCTATCACTGAA
Source organism: Dasypus novemcinctus (assembly GCF_030445035.2). Classification (NCBI taxonomy): domain Eukaryota; kingdom Metazoa; phylum Chordata; class Mammalia; order Cingulata; family Dasypodidae; genus Dasypus; species Dasypus novemcinctus. Next base: position 21,200,167 of record NC_080692.1, on the reverse strand, counting down.
GTGGAAACAATTAAGTCGCAGGGCTGTCTGGCCACCGAGCCTTGCAGGCAGAGAGTTCACGTGAACACGGCCTCGCGGCACAGGAAGGGCCGGGCGCGACCCGCCAACGCCTGGACAGGCGACCCTCTCTGTAAACAATCTCCACCCCGCCCCGCTCCCATCCACAGTCAGGGCCTCCCGTTCACCCATGAACTTCAGCCTCTCCTCCTGCAGCCACAGCTGGGCCAGAGGCAGAGAAGACACTTGTAAGGGGCACAGGAATCAGGAAGGCAGCGCCCAGGGCCGCCCCGCAGGCCGCCCCGCAGCCGGCCCCGCCATGCCCGCAGCGGCGCTGGAAGGAGCCTGGGTGGTTTCTCACCCAGCTTCACCTTTGCAGGTGAGGAAACCAGCCCAAAGGAAGGAATGAACTTGCCAAGGTTTTCCGAGGCAGCTGGAGACAGAGGCTGGAACCCGGATGCGCCTGCCCGTGAGGGAGCTGGTCACCGTTCCAGAGGCTCCGGGGCGTGACGAGAAATGGCAAAACCAAAGCCCCATGAGCGAGCACCAGGGCCTCCCCGGAAGCGCCTCCACTCAGCTCTCCCTCTGGCTTCAAGGCAGATGCTCAGAAGGAGGACGGTCATCGGGCTAGAAACGTCTGTCTCCCCAAGGCCACGCAAGCCCCCTGTGCAGGCCCCCACCAGCTTGGGCAGGGCAGGGCCCCCAGAAGCAGGTTCCACAGGACCTGGGCGATGGGACTGGAGCCATGGGGGCCGTGGCGGCCAGCAGGCAGGCAGTGCTGCATCCGCCTGTCCTGGAGTCCTTCCCTCCCCGGCGCCTGGTTTTCACTGGGACCGAGTCCCCTCAGCCCGGCCTGTGGGCTGGCTGCGCTGCAGGGACAGACCAGGGTAGGGGTGGGGGGAGGATGAAAGCATCACCCACCCAGGCCCTGGGGACGAGGGAGGAGGGCATAAAACAGCAGCTCACACATTCCTGCAGCCAGCCAGTTCCAGGAGGGGCCTGGAGAGGCTTTTCCAGGTAGGACGAGAACAGGCAGCAGGTCTGTACCGGCGGGCGCAGCACCGGGGAACCCCACCTCCTGGCTTGATCCCGGCTCGAATGGCCAGTCTGGGGCAAGTCTCTGATCCCTTCTCTGCCTTAGCTGCTGCTGCCACAGAATGGGGGGCAATGAGAGCTACCTTGTGCAAATCAAACGAGACTGAGATTTCACAAGATTTAAGTTAAATTAGTGGGGAGAGAAATAAAGGGCCTAGAACAGTGGCCCATGACAATGTCAGATATGAAAGGCAGCAACCTAACTGCAACGTGCAAAGCATGGCAGGACAGTAAGAGGCTCCTGGCCCCTTCTGGGCCACCAAATCATCCCTGCGGGAACTCGCAGGGAAAATAAGCCATCATCCAGTACCATCCCACTCCCCTGCAGCAACCACACAGCTGGGTTCAGGGAAGGTAAGAGATTTACAGACCGCCCAGCAGGGAGAAGCTGCTGAATAAAACACACATAAATTAAAACATGAAAAGGCGCAAGCCTCCAGCGACTGACAGTCCCAGGTCTATCCGCAGCACCCCAGGGAAACTGAATCGGCACCATCCCCAGCTCCTGCCCAGCTCCTGCCCAGCTCCTGCCCAGCTCCTGCCTAGCTCCAGCTCAGCAGGGGCCTCACGGTGCAAGGGCTACGAACCAAGAAAAGCCATCAGCAAGGTCCCAGGGGCGCAGCCATGAGGCCCACGGGGAGGATCCAGGCCGAGGGTGCCCACCCAGAGGCACGCAAGGCTGACCAGAATCCAGATTCTTTTCGGCCCTTGTGGCGGAAGGTCCCACGCCCTGGCCTGCCGGGAGGAGGGGGGAAGCAGGAAGGTGCCGGCCGCTCCCGCTTCCCTAGGCTTCCTCCACACAACTGGGGAGGCAGGAAAGGAACTAGGGACTGCCAGCACCAACCAGACGCAGAGGGGAGGGCTAACTCTCTGAGGGCCTCCAAGCCCAATTTAAGGAGCTTATAAATTCAAAGTCAGGAGCGAGGACCAGGGCAGCCCTGCAACCCCGCAGCCGTGTGGCCTACACACTTCCAGTTCTTCAGGCTTGCCCTGGACAACTAACAAAAGGATGAGGATGGGCCAGTCCCCAGCCCAAAAGGAAGGCGTATCTTCAACTGCGAGCAAAACAATTCCATTCCTCTGCCCCATGATGTCTCCATCCCTTCTCAGCCTGCAGCAGAATCCCACAAGATTGAGAAATGGACAAAAATAAGAGGGGAGTGAACTGCTGACTAAAGCAGATTTTATTGTTACTGTAATTGTTGCCTTGCAGGAACTGAGTAACATGTAACATTAATATAAAAAAAAAATTTAAGCATTTAAAAAAAAAAAGCTAGGGCACAGGGACATCTGAAAAAATGTCAGCATCCCATTTTCTCCTCCCCTACCCGCAGTTAAAGGGCAAGAAAGACTGGTTTTTTAGCAGGGCTCATAACGCACATTGGACACAGACCCACACTGACCTGTTTTCTTTGAATTTCCTGCAAAACCTTGGCTGCTGACAGATTAAGAGAAGATCCCAGGATATTCCTGCTGGGGAAAAAAAAAATAGGTCATCATCTTGTTGTGAAACCACTCTAGGGAGAATTTTGTCCAGTGCTGGTCACTCTGGGGCAGCAGTTCCAGTCCAGAATCCATTCATTCACTCTGGAGAAAGCCAGAGATGGCAAACAGGTTGCAGCTCCCATGCCAGTTTCACTCAGTTGGTGGAGGGTGCCTAAAGCATTATGAGGAGAACCCAAGCTCTGGCTGGGGAGGAAAGGCAGCTGCAATCGATTAGTGATGTCTGCCACGGGCAGCAGGGCATCACCACATCCAGGCCACTTATTTGCCATGCCTGGTGGAGACCTTTGGCATCCAAGGATTTAACATGTGCAATTTTAACCACTCACAAGTGACCACTTTTCAAGAGATGTAAAAGTGCATCATTTTGCCGAGTCGTGACTTTGATCCATGTACACCATGAGGCCGTTGTGAAGAAACAGATCAGTCAAAGTTACTCTCGTAGGGCAATAAAACTAGGCTTCTCTGTGGGAAATAGCCATCAAGCAAGAGATAAAATTGCAGCAGAAATTGAAAGGGCAGTTAACTTGGGGTGTGAGGATATAGACAGGAAACATTTGACTCTGCGGAAACATGACACCGGACAAAGTCAAGCCTGTGTACGAATATTGCTGTGGATACAAATTTGGGATTCTATGCGATACAAGATTCATTTCTGGAGACTATCAGGAGTCCACAGCATGCCTACTCTGTGCCTCTCACCAGGCAGAGGGAGACCAGGGCCAATGGGAGATCGGAAGCAGTTTCAGACCCCGCTGGAAACAGCAAACGGCACTGCATCTTCACAATTACCCAGCTCAAACTCAGCTCCAATCGCCTTTCATCCTCTCTTCACCACCCCCTTTCAACCAATTCACAGATGGTCTCCATCCTACACCCAAAATGTCTCAGGTTCATTCCCTCCTCTCCATTGCTCACAGCTGCTCTCCCCTCTTTTCAAACTCCAGATTCACCTTAAGTCCAGCCCAGCTTCTGCAACTCCTACTCAAAAACCTGCAAAGCACCAGCAGCCACCCCAGGTTGACTGCCATCTCCCAGCTCGGCTCATGCCTGCACATGGCGGGCCCTCGACAGAAGGAATGGAAAGATGATTCCCATGGCCAGGCATGTGAAGCCACCCCCCGAGGAGGCCACGGTCTACCTGGCCATCCTCTCTTCTCCATCTGCTTCCCACCACCCATCCCACATATGAGTCAAACCGGGCAATTCCCACACCCCAACACTTTCCCAGTGCCTCTCCTCAGGTTGGCCCTTCCTCCCTCTGTTGAAAAGCAACCACCTGCTGCAGGAAGCAGCGCTCCTCCCCAGGCAGGGCAATTCATCCCTCTGTTTGAACCCATGGAACATTCTGCTCTCAAAGGCCTTATACTTTGAATTGTCATTTTTTGAACCCCTTTCTTAACCTTCACTGGATTATGAAACCTCATGAAGACAAGGACCGTTTTTTTTTCATTCACCAGGACTTAGCACACGCTTTAGTACATGACACGTGTTGTGTGTGGAGTTGCACTAAAGAACCATCCAAGGCAGTACAACTAGCCAGGAGAGAGGTGAAGACAGAAATGCCATAAGCATTCTGAGGAAAAAGAAGTTCTTTGGGGATGGGTGGCCATGGAAGTCTCCGTAAAGAACCTCAGACATGAGCAGGGTCTTGAAAGAGAGGAAGAACATCCTCTTAGGGTGGAAGAGTATGAATTAAGAATGAACTAGGTCACTACATCACCACCGCTCCCCGCTGCCATCGCGTCGCAGCCTGTATTTCTAAAATGGCGCCACTAGACTTGGACAAGTATGTGGAGACAGCATGTCTATGCAAGTACATGCCGAAGGACGCCTTAAAGCGGTGATGTGACTATGTTTGTGACTTCCTTTCAGAAGAGTCAAATGTTCAGCCAGTATCAAACTAGTAACAGTGTGTGGAGACACACACGGACAGTTTTATGACCTCTGTGAACTACTCAGAACTGGAGGTCAGGTTCTTGACACAAACTACGTATTTATGGGTGACTTTGTAGACAGAGGTTATTCTAGCTGGGAGACTTTCACTTACCTTCTTGCACTAAAGACTAAATAGCCTGATCGGATTATGCTCTCACAAGGAAATCATGAGAGGAGACAGAAAACCAAGTACACAGATTTTACGATGCGTGCCAAACCAAACATGGAAACGCCAATGCCTGGAGACATTGTACCAACGTTTCTGATGTGCTCACAGTAGCTGCTTTAATAGATGAGCAGAATTTGCATGTTCATGGTGTTCTATCTCCCGACAGCAAAACACTGGATCAAATTGGAACTACTGAATGGAACCAGGAAATTCCTCATCAAGGCGCATTTTGTGACCTGCTTTGACAGATCCTGACCATGTGGATCCTTGGGCAATCAGTCCCCAAGGAGCGGGTTGGCTTTTTGGAGCAAAGGTCACAATGAGTTTGTTCATATTGACAACTTAAAACTCATCTGCAGAGCACAGCACGTGTGCACGAAGGCTCTAAGTTTATGTCTGACGAGAAGCTGGTAACAGTACTGCCCTAACTACTGCTAGGACAGCAGTTAGCTGCTCCTAACTACTGCTATCGTTGTGGAAATACTGCCTCGATATTGGGCTTCAAAGATGTAAATACAAGAGAACCAAAGTTATTCGGGCAGTTCCAGATTCAGAACGTAGGATCCCTCCCAGAACGACAAACGCTGTATTTCCTTCGAGGCTTTCACCCATCCTGCTAACCCATTTTTCTGCCCTCTCTTACCCCAATTTTCCTGTATGACCCTCTACGATATACCTTTTATTGAGCACTCTGCTGCTGAAATGCTGCCTCTTGGCTTTTTTATTTTAAATTATCTAAATTTATTGTTTGTTATGGTGCCTATCGCAATGTTTTTCTATCAATTTTCTCCTTCATCCCTTCACCACCTTGGACTTATTCGAGAAGACTTGAGAAATGTCTTAATACCCACACTGCCCCGTGGAGCTCTTGCTTATTTACTGGTCTCAGAGGATGTGTTTGCTTTTTTGAAAAAAAGGCAATTAGAACAGACTACGCCAGAAATATGCCCCCTTTTGTATCATTCAGGCTTTTGTTTTAGTTTGTTGAGTTTTAAGACATTTGAGCAGCAAAGTTGTTACTCAGTGGGCACAATGGGTTGCAACGGCCTCAGTTATGTATATCTGTCCCAGCTGTAAACTTCATTGTCCCTTGGATATTTTAAATGGATATAAAATAAATTGGTCTAAACAGCTGCCAAAAAAAAAAAAATTCAACTAAGGTGCAAAAAAGGAAAAAGCAGGGAAACGGACTTTGGCCCAGTGGTTAGGGCGTCCGTCTACCATATGGGAGGTCCGCGGTTCAAACCCCGGGCCTCCTTGACCCGTGTGGAGCTGGCCATGCGCAGTGCTGATGCGCGCAAGGAGTGCCGTGCCACGCGTCCCCCGTGTGGGGGAGCCCCACGCGCAAGGAGTGCGCCCGTGAGGAAAGCCGCCCAGCGTGAAAAGAAAGTGCAGCCTGCCCAGGAATGGCGCCGCCCACACTTCCCGTGCCGCTGACGACAACAGAAGCGGACAAAAGAAACAAGACGCAGCAAATAGACACCAAGAACAGACAACCAGGGGAGGGGGGGAAAATAAATAAATAAATAAATCTTTAAAAAAAAAAAAAAAAAAAGGAAAAAGCAAAGCATGCTCGGGAGATAAGTCTGGTTAGAACCGAGGGTCCCTGGAGGGAGAAGATGGGAACTTAAAGCTCGACAGGCAGGCTGGGCCGGAGAGGGGGGCTGCTGAGTGCCAGGCTAAGGCACCTGGGTCGGATCATGCCCTCTGAGTCAGAGCGATGACAACACAGCAGGCCTGGGCCTTAACGGTGCAAGGGAAGAAGTCTTGTCCTCTCTTGTTCCAAGCATATTAGTCAAGTCTCCCTAGCAAAGTTATAAATAACAGCCACCATTTACTGCACACCTGCTGTGCATGAGGCCCTAAGCTACGTGCTTCACATACATTATCTCATCTGCTTCTTCCAGTGGCCCTGAGAGCTTGGTATTACCATCACTTTGCAGGCAGGATGCTGAGGCTGAAGGAGGTGAAGGCACTTGCCCAAGGCGTCACCCCGTCACCCATCCACTCAACAGTGCTGGCACTGAGGTTACAGACCCAGACTATGGCCAGCTACCCCAAAGACCAGGGGCTTCCCACGTCCACCCAGCCGCACCCTAACTCTCCTGACCACTTCCTCAAGGGCAGCATTGATTAACCGCAGAGGAGTTTAATAAAGTGCATTTATTAATCGACTGATCGACTGCCGATACCACCTTATACTGTTAATGATCTGATGTATTCCGTCTTGACTTCCCCAATTAAACAACACAACTTCAGAGCTAGAAGAGACTCTGGAAACAGTTCAATTCAATAACATCCCAAAACGGAGGGACGGGGAGAGGAGGCAGCTTTCCCTGGGTAGCTCAGGTAGGTGGTGGGAGGGCTGGGCTCAGGCTCTAGAGTGGCAGAGAGGCAGCACAGCCCAGGAGCATGCACAGGGTTCAAGTTCTGCTTCTTCCACTTAGGAGTCTTGTGACCTTAGAGAAGTTACTTATCTTCTCTGAGTCTCATTTTGCTGTCCTATAAAAAGGCTATTAAAAAGAATATCTATTCCATAAGATCATGTGTGGGTCAAATAAGATTATATACTGCTAATGTGCAGAGAAAGCACTGTGCCAGTTATAAAGGAAACAGGAGTTATTATTTTATTAATATTGTTATTAATACAAAATATCCGTTCATAGATTTTAAAAGCCCCACCAAAAGATTAAAATCTGTTTAAGTCGGACAAACAAAATCCCACTCCATTCCCAGGCCACTCTGGAGTGTCTGGGGCCTCACACCCAGGAAATCTTCCATGAGTGAGGACAGAACCGAATTACCTTCAAGATGTAGCACCCCAATCTTTCTCTCCCCCGCCCCCCCCCCCCCAACAAACCACAGCCCCCCTGCATCAGCCACACCAGGAACAGGCCAGGGGTAGACCCTGCAGCCACGGCTGCATTCCTCAGCTAAATATAAACAATGGGACCAGTGCATTGTTTGAAATCGCCCCTCAGACCTCCCCTCCCTCCCCATTTCTTTGATGGTAAGCTGACTGCACATCTTGGTAGCAGAACAGAAGTGCACAACATTCTCCGGGGCTATTTTTAGTAGAGAGAGGGAAGCTGGCTGGTGTAAGGGATCACAGCCGGAGCCCATGGTGTTCTCCACTGGTCCAGGAAAGCTTCCTGGAGGAGGAACTACCAGAGGCCCCTCGGAGGGACATTCTCAGATGAGAGGTGGGTTCTCTTATCCAATGGGAGGGGGTCAGCTGACTGCTTAGCTCCCTCGTCGGGATGGGGAGAAAAAGTCAACACAGCGCAGGGCACCCCAAGAGGGCAAACGTCCCCCAGTCCCCACCCGCACGTGAGGAAGAGGGAGGGGGATCCCCATCTTTTCCAAAGAATCCAGGGCGCCCGTTCCAAGGCGCAGAAGTATGCGGACTGCTTCCATCACAAACCAGTTTCTTGTTTGGCCTTTTTTTTTTTTTTTAACCACAAGAAAGTTTTTTAAAGTCCCAAACTTGGGTGCACAGATGGGCTACATCTCGGCCCTCGCAGGGTGCCAAAGCCCCGTCACTCAGCGCCGGCGTGCCAGCGGGAGCCAGGGAGGGGACCGAGGTCCCGGGCGCTGCAGGCAGTGGCCCAGCCCTGGCCCTCCGGGGGGGGGCCTCTCAGGGTGGCCCCAAGCGGGTCCGCGGGGCCACAAGGTCATTAACCCCTGACGGCTCCGAGGCGCTCCCTTTCCGCCGCCTCCTACATCCCATCCCACCGCCCGGGCTTCCGCTCCCCACTCCCGCAGCCCCGTGCCCTACACGGGCTCCCCTTTCAGACCCCAATTCGCTCGGGCCCCCCCACCCACCTCCCCCTTCCCGCCCCCTCAGTCGGCGCCTACAGCATTCCGGGCTCAGCTCCCCCGACTGCCGCTCTCCCGGCACCCCCTGCCCACAGCACCCCCTCTCCGGGGCGCCCCCAAGCCGCACCCCGCTTCGGGACCGGGCCCGGGGCTTGCCCGGCCCACCCGGAGCCGGCCCGAGCCCCCGCACCCCCGCCCGCTCGCGGGCCCCCCGCCCGCCCCGGGCCGCGCTCACCGCGCTCGGAGGAACGCGGGCTCCCGGCTCGGCTCCCGCTCCCGCACCGCGGCCGCCGGCGGAAACGGGGGGCGGGGCCTGCCCGGGAATGGCGAGGGCCCCGGGCGGGGCGGGGCGTCCCGGGGGCGGGGCCAGCCGAGGGGCCCGAGGCCGGGGGGCGGGGCGAGAGGGCCGCGGGAGGGGGCGGGGCCCGGCGGAGGGGGCCGGGAGCGGGGCGCTGCGGGGCGCGGGCCTCTCGGGCCCCGGGCCGGGTCCCCAGCGCTGGAGGCGCGGGGAGGAGAGGGCCCTGCCGCCCCCCGGGGTGCCGGGAGCCCCCCGCACCCCGGCGCCCGCGTTCGGGGAGCGAGCCTGCCCCGGGGCTTGGCGACGCCTTCTCCCCGCCCCGGAGGGCCCGGGCCGCGCCCTTCCCAGAGTTGGGGAGCGGGAGGTGAGGGCCCGGGGGAGTGCCCGCGCCCCAACACCCCCCCCCCCCAAGGGCCCGGCCCGGGCCTCGGCTCTGCCCCTCGGGCCGGGCTGCCTGGCCTCGCCGCCCCCAGCCCTGAGCAGCCGACCCCTGGTATTTCGGGCCGACTGTTCGAGATGTTGACACGGTGTGTATTGGAGACTGCCCGGAGATCCTCCGCCTGGAGGAGCCTGTCCCTGCCTCCCCAGGAGCTCAGGCCTCCAAGTGTTGCTAAAGGGCACCGAGGCCGGGAGGAATGGAACGGCAGCAGGACGAACTCAAGTTAGACTCCTGGGGCCCAGAGCTTCTATGGACGTCTCCAGCCCTGCGTTTTTGCAGCCAGTGGGTCAGGGCTCTTCTGAAGTGAGGACGAGGAAGCCATCTTTCCTCCTCGCCTTCCAGAAATGTATCGGATGCTTCCCACGCGCACGACCGGGTGCTGAGTAAGGTCCCGGAGTCTCAGACGGTGCCCGTCTCACGAGGGTCCTCTTTGCTCGCGCCTAGTTAGCGCGGCCAGTCTCCACCCTTCTCCTGGCCCCGGCCGCCACCCTCCTAAGCGCACAGTCTGTTTTTGTCGGCTAGACCTGAGCTAATCATCCAACCCCTTCTGCCTCCCCTCCCCCCCAAGGGAAATATTTTCCTCCCTTCCTTCAGAACCTCGCTCAGTGACACACACACCCAGGAAGCCTTTTTGTCTTTTTTTTTCTTTTTTTTTTTTTTTTTTGCTGCAAAAAGTTTTGTCCACGAAGTCCTCCAGCCCCTCTCCCCACTCCCTGAGGCGTTCCCTGAGCACCTGGGCGCCAACTCTGACCAGTTTCTAGAAGAGTCAGCTGTGGCGGGGAGAGGGGCCTGCTGGCGGGTCCTCTCCCAGGTGAGTGCCCGCTGTAAAGCAGGGAGGCCGCCTGGCCATACGGCTCTGCCACTCCTGAGCTGGCCCTCCCAGGCCTCGGGTGTCCTCGCCTGTGGAAGGGGGCCTAATAAACAATCCCACGGAGCAGACGGGACGCAAGGATGCTCAGAAGCCCCGAGAGCACGCATTGGACGTCTGCTGGGTGTCACCAAATGTTAGCTTCCTCTTGTCCTTTCAGGGAAAGTGAGCAAGTCTGCAGTAATCTTGTGGAATCTTAGACATGGGAGGAGCCTTAGAAGAATCTCCTCAGGAACAAGCCAGAAAGCGGCCATCCTGCTCACCCCCCCTTCCTCACACCCGGAGACGGAGCACTCAGCACCTCCAAAGGGATTTACGGCCCGAGGAAAAGAGCTATGGAGAAAAGCTGCAGAGCACATGGGATTATTTGGCACAAAGGATACTGACAAGGTGACTTGCTGTCTGTACGTCAGACACATGCTGGTCATGTCCAACCAGGGACAGAACTCTAATAAATGACCTGACAAGGTTTTTAGGGAAGGAGCTCCCAGAAGCGTGAGGTCACAGCTCACTGTACCAGACTTCTGAGGAATGTTACTGGATTTCCATCGTGGAGATCCTGAAAGATCCTGAGAAATGACAAAAACCCCGCAGATAGAGTGACCATATCCAGGTTCCCAGAGCCCTTCCCACTTGCTCTTCTTGTCCTGGCGTGGTTATTAATACTTTCCCTTTTACTCTCAAAATAACCTGGTTCAAAAAATAAATAATATGTCACTTTAACAATAAACAAAGGCAGTACTCCAAACAGCTCCTTCCAGCCCTGAATGTCAGCAGTTCTACTGAAATTTCTTGATCCTCGGGGATTTCAAAAGATAGTGTGTTGGTTTATCCCCTTAAAATCTCCAAATCAAATCAAAAATGATAATAGCCTGGAAATTAAATTTCCAGCCAGCCACCCAAGTCAAGCTTAAGGACCAGCGCCTGCTGGATTGCGACACCTAGTGGTGAGAGTTGGCACTGCTGGAGGCCGAATTTGGGCACACCTCCTGGTCCACCCTGAGTTTCTTTACTTTGATTGATTTTAATTATTAAAGCAGAGAACAGCTAACATGCCGCAGCTGCTCATTAGGTGCCAGGCACTGTTCTTAGTACTTTACATACTTTAATTCACTTGATCCTCAGGACTATTCTATGAGTAGGTGCTGTTTTCATCTCCCCATTTTACAGATGAGGGCATGGAGACTCAGAAGGGTTTGGTAATTTCCCCCAGGGCATTCAGATCTGAGCTAGGACATAACCCCAGGTAGTCTGGCTGCAGGGCCCGGGCACTTGACTGCCACTCCAGCCAGCATCTAATGATGTACAGCGGTACTTCATCTTCCATCTAAATGTCTTGACCAACACTCTGACTGGGAGATGATGTGAAAATAGAGGGAGAAGCAGCCTGTACTGTCCCAGAAGTTCTACTTCCGCCTCTGTCACTAAGGAACGGTCAAATCAGGGCATTAAACCAGACAATGAGAAGACTAATAAACCATCAGTTAAATGCACAGTGGCGCTGCTATTTTAAAGAAGTGAAGAATAAAACCGTTCCTCCCCCATCCCACCCCCTTTCACAACGTTTCATTCTGCAGTAAATTTGAAGAGTGGTAGTTAGTCACTAGAGCTCACCAGAGGCAGTGAGAGAGAGCACCCCACCCCCAGACCTCCCACAGCCTGCAAGGTGAGGCTCCCAGTCCATGCTCCCTCTTCTAGAGAAGGCAGGCCACCCCAAGTACTCTTCCTTACTTCAGCTTGTTTCTTTTCCAAAGCTCAGAGGAGGGTGAATGGGGCAGGGGGACAGAGGCAGGATTTGAGGGAACAATAAGATTCTTGTACAAGTCTTTGTTGTAGGGTTTGTCGTAGGGTCACCATGCAATATTTGGGACATATTTATTGTATTCATTGTTTAACTGAAATTTAAATTTAACTGAGTGTCCAGTACTTTGAATTGCTAAATCTGACAACCTTACTTTGTTAGTGATTGTTGCTAAAACAGTTGGAAAACATGAACTAAATCAGGGATTAGCAAACTTTTTCTGTAAAGGGCACGTGTAAAGACTTTTTAGGCTTTGAAGCCCCTGCAGTATCTGTAACAACTACTCAGTCAACTCCACCACTGTAGCATGGAAGCAGCCAGGAACAATAGTAAATGAATGAGCATGATTGTGTTCCAAAAAAACTATTTACAAAAACAGACTTCGGGCTGCAGTTTGCCAGCCTCTGGACCAGACTAACATTTCTCAAATTAGAGCCTCACTCCTGGATATCCTCAGATGTGTTGTGGGGGTGAGAAGGGCCTGGATCCAAGTTCTCAAGTGTGAAATAGAGAGTTTGATCACAACACATGGTAACTCTCTGTGCGTATGTGTGTGTGTGTGTTTGTGCCACATGTACACCAACTGAACATGTGGGTATCAACTGAGGAATTTGCATGTTTGGTTAGAATCCATAAATGAAACAGTAATAGCTATATCAGCTATATTTTTTAAAATATATTTAATCCTACTTAATATATATATTTTGTAAAGATGTATTTTTATTTATTTCTCCCCACGCCTTTGTTGTTTGCACTTACTATGTCTGTTCATCTTCCTTGTTTCTTCTAGGAGGCACTGGGAGCCAAACCCTGATGTTGGAAAGAGGTGTCACATTGCTTGAGCCACCTCTGCTCCCTGCTTGGTTGAGTCTCTCATTGTGTTTTTCCTCCTTGCTTTTCTGTTGCATCATCTTGCTGTGTCAGCTCACCACGCCTGCCCATCAGCTCACTATCTTCTTTAGAAGGCACCAAGAACCTCTGCTGCTGCTTTGCTGTGTCTCTCATCGTGTTTTTTCTTCTCGTGTCTCTCACTGTGTCAGCTTGCAGGGCCTGCCCTTCACGCCAGCTTGCTCTCTTCTGTAGGAGGCACTGGGACCTGAACCAGCGACCTCCCATGTGGTAGCGGGGAGCCCAGTCGCCGGGGCTGCATCCGCTTCCCTCAGCTACATTTATATCCTTTTTCTTACTGGTTTTAAAATATTCCTATATGCTTATCAAGTGCATTTCCATGGTTTAAAATCACACTTTAAATTCTGCCCTGCAGACCAAAATAGCATGTAAAAGGATGAACAAATTAAAAGCATTAAGCCCAAACATGAACATGCTACAGCACAGAAAATGTTAATGTACTTGGAGCAGAGTTGTTGTGGGGAGCACAGTGTAAAATAAGGACAAAGAATTAGAGAGGGGCTGACTATGCCACACCATGTAAAGGGTTTTGACATATATATATGTCCTAAGATAAGTAGGTCATCAGATTTTCACTGTGAGATGATCTCTCTGGCTATAGTGTAGAGAACAAATTGGAGAGGAGCAGGGGTCAAAAGAGATCCAGGAGGCCTGAACGGTGGTCTAGGTACAAGTGGACATTAGTTCGGTCTAGGTTGGTGGTGGTGATGATGGAAGCATATGGACACACTTAAGAGAGTTTTAGAAGATGGAAGTTACAGATTGGCAATGGATTAGGGGGGAAGGTATCAATAATAACTCAGATTTCTGGCCCGCATAAGGGGGTAGTTGGTGGAGCCATTCACTGATAGGAAACAGAGGACGCAGTCTAATCTAGAGCTAAGGGAAAAATCACACATTCCATCTGGAAATGTTGTATGAGGAGACTTTGAGACCTCCACCTAAGGAGGCCAAGTAGGTAGCTGGATGTCCAGATCTAGAACTCAGAGGAACGTTCTGGGCAGGAGATGGATATGTTCAGTCACCTGTTCTATGGCTTCATAGAAATTGAAGCCATGGGTAAGGAAGAAATTAGGGAGAAAGTAAGACAAGAAATCCTAGGAGCAAGTCTATAAGAGCTCTGTATGAGGGGAATTGGCTCAGGGGTTGAGCACCAGCTTCCCACATAGAAGGTCCCAGGTTCAATCCCCGGTACCTTATTTAAAAAAAAAAAAAAAAAAAAGCTCTGTATGAGTTTCATATGGCTGCTGTAACAAATTACTACAACTGTAATGGTACAAAACAGCACATAGTTATTATGTTGCAATTCTAGAGGTCAGAAGGTCAAAGGGGTTTCCTCTGGGCTAAAAGCAAATATCTGCAGCGCCGCGTTCCTTCTGGAGATCCTAGGGAGAATCTGCTCCTTGCCTTTCCCAACTTCTAGAAGCCATCCGCATTCCCTGACTCGTGCCTGCCGGCCAGCAGTGGCATAGCCCTGACCTCTGCTTCCATTGTCACCTCTCCTTCTCCGAGCCTAAACCTCCTGTCTCCTAATGAGAACCCCTGTGATGACGTTGGCCCAGCCCCGACCATCCAAGATAATCTCTCTTTCAAGATCCTTAAGTTAATGACATCTGTAAAGTCCCTGTTGTCGTAGGAACAGGTTCCAAGAATTAGGATGTGGACACGTGTTGTGGGGGGCACGATTCTGTTGACCATGAACTCCAACCTGTAATGTCTGAGCGGAGAAGAATAAAGCTGCAGGGAAGACTGAGAAGGCACGGTCAGAGCTAGGGAGAGAAAGCAAGAAGAGGGATAGGTCTCAGAAGCCTAGAGAAAAGGAAGTTTCAGGAAGGAGGGGCAAGGGGGATCAGCATTTGAATGCTACCGAGAGATCAAGGAAGATGGGGGCTGAGTGAGGGGACTGTCAGTGGGGACCTTGGTAAGGGCCATTTCTTTTGAGTGAAGAGGCAGGAGCTGAGTTGGAGAGGGTTAAGAAGGGAGGAGGGGCTGAGAAATGGAGACAGTGAGACGATTCTTTCAAGAACACTGGCTGTAGGTGGAAAGAAAGAGAGGGCAGCTATCTGAAGGAGATCGTGGGTCAAGGGGTGGTTTGGGGGAACTTAAGGGGAGATGGGAGCCTCTTAAGGGGAGATTTGAGCTCATGGGGAGAGCCCTATTTCAGGCATGGAGGGATCAGCTCCTAACTGGGCAGCCCTCCCAAAGATAACCTCTATATGCGGTGAGCACATACAAAACGACAACAGAACTACCTGAGAGAGCTGGAAGTAGGATTTTAGAGGGGAGTCAAAATGTGACGGAATGGGAAGCAGATTTGGCTCAACAGATAGAGCGTCTGCCTACCACATGGGAGGTCCAGGGTTCAAACCCAGGGCCTCCTGACCAGTGTGGTGAGCTGGCCCACGCGCAGCGCTGATGTGCGCAAGGAGTGCCGCGCCATTCAGGGATGTGCCCCGTGTAGGGGAGCCCCAAGCACAAGGAGTGCGTCCCGTAAGGAGAGCCGCCCAGCGCGAAAGAAAGTGCAGCCTGCCCAGGAATGGCGCCGCACACACGGAGAGCTGACGCAGCAAGATGATGCAGCAAAAAGAGACACAGATTCCCGGTGCCGCTGACAAGAATGCAGGTGGACACAGAAGAACACACAGCGAATGGACACAGAGAGCAGACAAAGGGCGGGGGTGCTGGTAAGGGGAGAGAAAGAAAAAATAAATCTTTAAAAATAAAAAAAAAGAAAATGTGAAGGAAGCACTGGCCTGGAGTGGATTGCCATTTTGTGTGGATCTACCCCAAGTTGACCATGGCTACTGCGCAACCTAGGGTGGCTGGGATTCCAACAGGAAGTTCATTGTTATTCTAGCTGGAAGGGCCGTGGAGCAGAGAGCAAGCAAAATTGCTGAAGAGCGAGCGTGAACCCTGGAGAGGAGAGAACCATGGAAGCGGAGCCCCACATTCTGTATATAAACTTGGCCCAAGTCTCTGATGCCTGAACCAAACATTAACAAGGAAAACAGGCAATCCAGCTAAAGATAAAATAACTGCACTGGGACTCGGGCTCCTGCCTAGTGCAGGTGAGACAGGGTTTTCAGTGTGAGTTTAACCAAGTTCATCATCTGATACAATAAAAATATCAACACTTTCTTGAGGAATAAAATAGAATCCACACCCAAAGCGGCTTACACATTCAACATAATCCCGGTCAAAATTCCCGTAGCTTTCCTCACAGAAACGATAAAGTCAATCATCAAACTCATATGGAAGGGCAAGGAGCCCCAAATCACCAAAAACACTGAAAAAGAGCAAAACTGGGGACTCACACTTCCTGATTTCAAAACTTATTATAAACCTACAGTAATCAAAATAGAATGGTTCTGACACAAGGACAGGTCATTGATGGAGACCCATGGAATAGAATTGGTGAGAGTTGAGAAATAAACCCCCACATCTACGGTCAATTGATTTTTTTTTTTTTTTTGTCCTCTATCTTTCCTGAAAAGTGACAGCTGAATTGAAGTAATCAGGCTCATGTTAAATCCCTTTGGCATTCTCAGGTTGGGAAGAGGATGGCATAGCAAGATGGCTGAGACCCAGAAAAATGGGCAAAGGGAAATGGGCAGAAGATACGTACCAACCCTGCCTTCTGGCTTTTAAGTCGTGATGTGGGAAAAAATCAACAGCCACCACTTAAAGGGGCTGCAGAGGAAGTGGTGTCTCTAGGTGTACTTTTTATCTATTGCTGCATAACAAGCTATCGCAATCTCAGTGACTTGAAATGACACATTTATGAGCTCACAGTTTCTTTTTTCTTTTTTTAATGTATTTTTTTAATTTCTCCCCCACCCACCCACCCCAGTTGTCTGTTCTCTGTGTCTGTTCGATGCATGTTCTACTTTGTTCACTTCTGTTGTTGTCAGCAGCACGGGAATCTGTTTCTTTTTGTTGCGTCATCTTGGTGCATCAGCTCTCCGTGTGTGCAGCATCATTCGTGAGCAGGCTGAACTTTCTTTTGCGCTAGGCAGCTCTCCTTACGGGGTGCACTCCTTGTGCGTGGAGCTCCCCTATGCGGGGACACCCCTGCACGGCACTCCTTGTGCCCATTAGCACTTCACGTGGGCCAGCTCCACACGGGTCAAGGAGGCCCGGGGTTTGAACCTTGGACCTCCCATGTGGTAGACGGACACCCTAACCACTGGGCCAAGTCTGCTTCCTGAGCTCACGGTTTCTGTGGGTCCTTCCTAGCACAGCTTACCTGGATTCTCTGCTCAGGAGCCCACAAGGCCACTGTCAAGGTGTTCACTGGGTTGCGTTCTCATCTGGAGGCTTGACTGGGGAAGACTCTGCTTCCAAGCCCAGCCAGGTGGTTGGCAGAATCGAGTCCCTTACACCTGTAGGACTGAGGTCCCCGACTTCTTGTTGGTTGTTCTGCTGGAAGCCACCCTCAGCGCCTCAGGGCCACCCAAGTTCTCAGCCAGGGGGCTTCCCCAACTCGTCAGCTTCCTTTGTCGAGCTGGTTAGAGGAGTCTCTGGAATCAGTCTGTTAGCAAGACAGAGTCTTATACGGCATAGCATGTTTGCAGGTGTGACATCCCATCACCTTTGCTATATTCTATTGATTAAAATGCAATTCACGGGGCTCTGATGTGGCTCAGTGGTTGTGTGCTGGCTTCCCACATATAAGGTCCCGGGTTCAATCCCCAGCCTCGGTACCTCGAAAAAAAAGTAAGTCACAGGTGCCACCCACACTCAAAGGGAGGGGTTTACACAAAAGTGTGAAGACGAGGAGTTGGGGATCCTGGGGGCCTCTTAGGGTCTGTCCTCCACAGTAGGGGAGAAAATGGCAGGGACATTTGCTGTTTGCTGTGAGGCAGCGTGGTGGAAGGGGGTGGGAGGTGGGGGGAGGTGGGAGCTGGGTCAGGGTGAGGAAGAGCTGGGGCTTGAGCACGACGGGGTGGCTGTAGATGGATCGGGTGGCAGGGAGAAGGGTAGGTGTTGGGTCCACGCTGATGGAAATTGGGTTCTTCCCCTTTCTCCACAATGTGTGCTGAGAAAAAGAAATCTGTTTACTTAAAAATGTTGTGTTCACTAGGTTAACGTTGTTAAATACATGCTGGTTATATTTCCTCCCAAAGCCAGGCTGCTGTAAAGAGCAGATGGTTGAGGCACGTACACAGAGAGGCTAAGAGGAGTCTTGACGATAACAGGGAGGAACAAAATGATATCCCCATTCTCCAGGGAAAAAAAAAGGCAGAGAAGAGCCAGAAGGCAGAGATTGCTCCAGGAGGAGGGAGAGAGGCGAAGCTGACGCTGTGAAATTGGAAGCAAGCCTATTAAATTCAAGAGAGGTGGATGAAATGAAATTGTGTGACTGTCAAGAAAATGACAGAGGATGATGGCCGATAAGACAGGCAAGGCGTTTAGAAGTGAAGAGAGGCACATTTGCAGTCCTGGCAGGAGGTAGGGGATCTCAGTAAAAATACATCCAGTTATGTTAGAAAAAGATGAATTAATATTATAGTTAAAATATATAGCATAGTATGTTAAGATTTTTTTTTTTAATTGAGAAGCTGGTAGTTTAAAAAGGAAGAACAAAATCAAAACATTTTACAGAACATGTTTTTACAGGACTTTAGAATTGGAGTTAAATTGGACCCATCAAAGTGAACTCACGTTCTAGCACTCTCCCTAGAGTGGCCTAGAAGTGGAGACTCGTTGCCTTCCGTTCTCATGTGGATACTCTGCTTTATACCTCCAGAGCCGAGATATTGTTCCCTAACAACACTCACCACTTAAAGAAACCAGGGCTCCGTGGATAGCCACCGCTTTGCTACCTTGGTGCAAAAAAAGTCAAAGGAGGCCTCAGACCACTAGTTGATGCCAGGAGCATCTCAGGTTTCAAGAGAGGTTGGAGGGAAGTGGATGTAGCTCAAGTGATAGGGCCTCTGCCCACCATATGGGAGGACCCGGGTTCAATCCCTGAGGCCTCCTGGTAAAAAAAAAGAGAAAGCACGACTGCACGGTGAGCCAGTGCCTGCATGGCGAGCCAAGTGCCCGCACGGTGAGCCAGTGCCCGCACAAGTGAGTCACGTAGCAAGATGATGACGCAACAAAAGAGAGACAAAGGGGAGGGTCAAGGTGAAGCACAGCAGAGACCAGGAGCTGAGGTGGCACAGGTGACAGGGAACCTCTCTCCACATCAGAGGTCCCAAGGATCAAATCCCAGTGAGTCCTAGAGGAGAAAAAATGAGAAGAGAAAAAGAAAACTAGATACAGAAGATCACATAGTGAATGGACACAGAAAGCAAAAACAGCGGGGGGTGGGGGGAGAGGGAGAGGGTGGAGGAAGGGAATAAAATAAATAGGGTTTTAAAAAAAAGAAGAGGGAATCGGATTTGGCTCAACTGATAGAGCATCTGCCTACCACCTGGGAGGTTCAGGGTTTAAACCCAGGACCTCGTGACCCGTGTGGAGCTGGCCCACGCGCAGTGCATGATGCATGCAAGGAGTGCCGTGCCACGCAGGGGTGCCCTCCGTGTAGGGGAGCCCCACGCACAAGTAGTGCACCCTGTAAGGAGAGCCGCCCAGCACGAAAAAAACACAGCCTACCCAGGAGTGGCACCACACACACGGAGAGCTGACGCAGCAAGATGATGCAACAAAAGAGACGCAGATTCCAGGGGCCACTCACAAGAATGCAAGCAGACACAGAAGAACACACAGCAAATTGACACAGAGCACACAATGGGGGGCGGGGGAAGGGGAGAGATATAAATAAATAATACATCTTTAAAACAAAAGATGCTGGAGGGAAATGGATGTGGCTCAAGCAGTTGGGTGCCCACCTCCCACACTGGAGGTCCTGGGTTCGGTTCCTGGTGCCTCCTAAAGAAGACAAGCAAGACAACAAGCTGATGTGATGGGCTGGCATGACAAGCTGATGCAACAAGATAATGCAATGAAGAGACACAACGAGGAAACACAATGAGAAACACAACAAGCAGGGAGCAGAGGTGGCTCAAGCAATTGGGTGCCTCCCTCCCACATGAGGGGTCCTGGGTTCGATTCCTGTGCCTCCTAAAAGGAGCATGAGCACACGATGAACAGACACAGAGAACAGAGAGTGCAAACAGTGGGGGGAGGGGAGGGAGAAATTTTTAAAAATATTTTAAAAATAAAGGATGTTTGAAGTAGTGTTAAAAGGAAAAGGGATGCAGAAAGAAAAAGAAAAGCTGTGACAATTTGAGTATCAGAAAAAAGGGAGTGGCTGTAGCTCAGTTGGTTCAGTGCTCGCTTCCCCTGGAGGAGGTCCCCGTCTCAATCCTCAGTACCACCTTTAAAAAAAAGGAAAGAAAGCAAAAAGTTTGTGAAAATCCTGAGTTCATAATGTTACTGAATACAAGGGATATGGATTGAATTGTGTCCCCCAGAAAGAAACGTTCAGGCCCTATTCCCCAGCACCTGATAATGTGACCTTGTAGGGTCATTCACAAATGGAATCAGGTGAGTGACAATGAGATCAGACCAGAGGAGGCTAGACCCATGATCCAACCTAACCAAAGTCCTTATAAGAAGGGGAAGGGGAAACGGGAGAAAGCCATGTAACGATGGCAACAAGAAAGAAGGTTGTGCCGAAATGAAGGCAGAGATTCAGGTGCCAGCCAAGGAGCACCGAGGATGGCGGCAAACTCCAGAACCTGAAGAGGCAAGGGAAGGGAATGGATGTGACTCTGAGCCGTTGAGTGCCCGCCTCCCACATGGGAGGTCCCAGGTTCAGTTCCCGGTTCCTCCTAAAGAAGACAGACAATGAGCAGACATCAAGCAAAAACAGCGAGCAGACAATGAGCAATATAATGAGCAATGAAAACAAGCAGGAATGTGGCTCCAGCATTTGAGCACCCACCTCCCACACGGGAGGTCTTGGGTTCATTTTCAGGTGCCTCCCAAAGAAAAACAGACTAGTAAAAAAAAGAAAAATAACAAGCAGACAACAAGCAAAGGCAATGAGCACAAACAACAAGCAAAAATAACGAGGGAGCCATCTCAGGGGAGTCAGGGAATAAAAAATTTAAAAATAGAGGCAAGGGAGGATTCTCCCCTGCAGGTTATGAGGGTCCGTGGCCTTGCTGAAACCTTGATTTCAGACTTCCAGCCTCCGGAACTGGGCGACAATGGAGTCCTGTGGTTTGGGGCCACCTGGTTTATGGTAGTTACGGCAGCCCCAGCAGGCTGAGGCAGTGGGGTATACTAAAAGGAGGTACAAGTGCGTTTCCAAAAATGTCAACCATTCAAACAATGTGCATGCCACAGTCAAGTTCTGGTTAATAATTAAGCTGTGACTTCCATGTACCTGCTCAGGCAGGGGACATTGTAAAAGAAATTGCACTAAAAGGTTATGTAAAAGGTTTTGGTAAAAAAAAAACTGGGTAAAAATTGAAAAGTAAAGGGCAAATGTAAGGGATGAAAGATGTGCCGGGTTGTATTATTTTGATGGAGGGTGTGATGAATCGCAGCAGGCCTTAGGAAGTCACCAACATGGGTAATTCCCAGCCTGGGTGAAATTATTTTAGAGGGCACATCCAGGTCCAACCCTAAACCTTTCCCATCTCCAGGTGACCCTCCCGATCCGTAACAGTCTCCAGGTCTTACCACTTCAGGTTTGTCTTTCCAGCCCATCTGTGATGATGATTCAGCTTTCTTTGTTTGGAGAGACTTGAAAATAAATATAAAGATGATGAATCCTACAAACTAATACCCACACTTTTGTGATAGATTCAAAGGTGGGTATGGTGCTAAATTGTAATCACTGGGGTAATGTGTGTTTTATCTGCTTTTTAAAATTCACAAGACATAAAATTAACCGTTTCGAAATGTACATTTTTTAAAATCTGCTTTTCAAGGTGTTAGAATTGTAGAAAAGCACGTGACAGACACACTAGATTTATGATGCTAATTTAATATTTAGGTGCCTTAAATTTGATGGTTAAATGTTTACGTAAATCTAATTAAAGCCATATGTTTAAACTTGCTCTGGTTTGTAAATAGCGTTTGAGTACTTAGTGGTAAATGCTTATGTGTAAGACCATGTTAGATTTTTCAGTCTACCTTCTTAGATATTTGAAGTAATTAATTGTAGTTTAAACAGTCTGAGCTAATTTAATCAGGTTTGTGAATGAGATTAAATATGTAGAGAATTTGTAAGCTAATTGAGAATTGATTTTAATTTAAAAAATACTACCTTTCAAAACAAAATAAGATTTCTAAATTGAGCTTAAGTTAAAAAAACAACTAGGCTTTAATATCTACAACTTTAATATGTTAAGAATAGGAAAACCATTTGGGGTATATGAGAATTCTAAGATCTTTGCAATTTTTCTTTAAATCTGAAACTATTCTAAAATTAAAAAGTTTAAAAATCTACAACTTTAATAAATTGAAGAAATTAAAATGCACAAATAACTTTCAGTATCCTTTTCCATGCAAAGAAGCACCTCTCAGACATTAAAAAGTCAATTGAAAATTTGAAAGAAAACTAGAGAATAATCTAGGGACTGAATAACAGTGAACCCAGAGGTGGAGGAGAATTGTGGTTAATAATATTCTTCTATGAACTAAAACAAATGTACATCTATCGCAAGGTGGTAAGAAAGTGGAAAAGCAAGGGAAAAAGAAAATTAATGTTATCTATGGACTATAATTAACAACAATACTGTAATAGTCTTGCAGCAATGCCAGAGATGTACTGTGTTAATAATAGTGGGGTAAGGAAAAAATATACCAAATATATGCTATAGACCAGGGGTTCTTAAGAAGGGGTCTGTGAGCTTGAACTGAAATTCAAAAAAACGTTATTGTTGTGGGGATGTGTTGGTGCAGGTGTGATCTATTTATTAAATAATACACAGTTTAGTGGGGACTTAGTAAGGGGTCCATGGTTTCACCTCGCTGGCAAAGGGGTCTGTGGAACAAAAAAGGTTAAGAACCCCTGCCAGACTTGAGTTAGTGGTAACAGTCCGATGACATTATCTCATAATCTGTATCAAATGTTCCACAACAATGTATTGTGTTAGTGGAGGGGTGTAGTATGGGAATTACACACATTGCATGATTGTTTTTTAAGTTCACAACTTTACTAATAAAAACATATTTTAGAATATAGTCAATTGACAGTGACTTAGTAATTTATAAACAAATCCAAAAGTATATCATGCTCTTTCCTTGTCGAAACTTTGATAGTTGAAAATATTTCAAGTCCAATTAACAGTCTAGCCAATAAAAGTAATGGTAAGTGCCACATCAGGGAACCGAGAGTGTCTACAACTGCACGCAGGAGATTTGCATCCATCAGCCATGTGGGCTCTAAGCCGCCCCTCGATTTAGAGGTGGAGTGGACATCACCATCCCAGGGTCCACAGGATGGAGGAAGAGGAATAAAATATGAATTAGAGTGGACTTACTGGTATTCTACTCTAGAACTATTGTGAGCAACTGCAGGGAGAGGGAAGAAGAGATGAGATGTGGGGACATTTTCAGGACTTGGAGTTGTCCTAAATGATATCGCAGGGACAGATGCCAGACATTATATATCCTGCCATAACCCACTGAATGTACTGGTGGAGAGTGTAAACTATTATCCATGTGGTGCAGCAGTGCTCCAAAATGTATTCACCAAATGCAATGAATGTGCCACAATAATGAAAGAGGTTGTTGATGTGGGAGGAGTGGGTGGGGGGTGGGATGGAGAGTATATGGGAACCTCTTATGGTGTTTTTTTTTAAAGATTTATTTTTATTTCTCTGCCCCCCCCCCCAGTTGTCTGCTCTCTGTGTCCATTCACTGCGCGTGTTCTTCTGTGACCACGTCTATCCTTATCAGCGGCACTGCTGTTTTCTTTTTGTTGAGTCATCTTGTTGTGTCAGCTCTTCCTGTGTGCGGTGCCATTCCTGGGCAGGCTGCACTTTCTTTCACGCTGGGCGGCTCTCCTTATGGGGCGCACTCCTTGCACATGGGGCTCCCCTACGCCGGGGGACACCGCTGCGTGGCAGGGCACTCCTTGCGCGCATCAGCACTGCGCATGGGCCAGCTCCACAGGGGTCAAGGAGGCCCGGGGTCTGAACTTTGGACCTCCCATGTGGTAGACGGAAGCCCTAACCACTGGGCCAAGTCTGCTTCCCTCTTATGTCTTTTAATGTAATGTTTTGTGTGATCTATTAGCTTTAAAAAAAGATAATTAAAAAAACAATAGTAATGCTAAGTGCCTTGCTTAGGCTCTTTTTGTGCATACATCTCCATTTTTAATTTAAGTGACTTTTCTTTTATTCTGTTTTTGTTTGCAGAAAGAAAATTAATTTTTACAAACAGTTATGGATATGTTGCTCAAATCCGTACCTTTCCAAGGGAAGCAAGTCCTATTTCCCCGCCACCCCCCTCCCCTCCAGAAGGAGGAATTCTTATGAACTGGTTGCAGCCTGGGGGGGGGGGGGGAGTGTTCTCTCCACATCTGGTTAAAAGGTCTAGCTCATCATGTTGAGAGAAGTAAGCCAGACACAACAGGACAAATATTTTAAGATCTCACTGATAGGAAATAACTAGAACATGCAAATGCATAGACACAGAAAGTAGATAACAGGGGACCTGGGCGAGGGGGCGGTGGGGAATGGGGAGTTATTGCCTAATGAGCAGGGAGTTTCTGTTTGGGGCGGTGGAAAAGTTTTAGTAACGGTTGATGGTGATGGGAGCCCAACATTGTGAGTGCGATTACCACCACTGAATTGTGGACTTGCAAGTGGTTAAAATGGGAAATACTATGTTGCATGTTTGTTACCACAATAAAAATTAAAACACACACATTATGCTAAGTGAAAAAATGAACATCTAGCCCAGTTGCTTCCCAAACCTTACTGTGCACAGGCACCGCCTGCAGGTCTTGATTCCGGGGGCCGGGGGCGGGCGCCTGCACCTCCACGGGCTCCGGGCGCTGCTGCTGGAAGGGGAAGCCTGAGCAGTGCCCGCCCCGCACCTGCGGGCACAAGTATGTGGAGCTTTCCCACGGTCCCAGCCAGCAAGGGCTGAAGTGGCTCCCGCAGCCATCCCTGGCTCCCTTGCATTTATTTTGTGTGTGCGTGTGTGGAACAGAACAACCGCCTTGCTCTCGTACAACAGCCCGGCCAGGGCGACGGTGGGCTGGGGGGAAAGAGCGTGGCGGTTGTCCTGGTCTCAGAAGGCGTGGGGCGGGGGGGGGGGGGGGGCATGGCCCTCTGTCACCATGACGACCCCTGCCGCTTCCCCGCCTCGGCTGCTCCCCCCATCACAGAGCTCCCTTCAACAGAGCTCCCTTCAAGACGAGTTGGGGCTTGGCTGTGAGGGGGGTAAATAAAGCAGAAGGCTGGGGTAATTTTTATTTGTCTGACCACCCCCACTAGAACGTAAGCTCCTTGAAGGCGGGGACTTTTTATTCACTGCTGCAGTCCCAATAACTAGAACGGAGTCCCCGTAGGTGCTTTTTATTTTTTTTAAGATTTATTTTTTATTTCTTTCTCTCCCCTTCCGCCCGCCCCTGTTGTCTGCTCTCTGTGTCCATTCACTGTGTGTTCTTCTGCATCTGCTTGCATTCTTGTCAGCGGCACCCAGAATGTGTGTCTCTTTTTGTTGCGTCATCTTGCTGTGTCAGCTCTCCGTGTGTGTGGCGCCATTCCTGGGCAGGCTGCACTTTCTTTCGTGCTGGGCGGCTCTCCTTATGGGGCGCACTCCTTGCGCGTGGGGCTCCCCTACGCGGGGGACACCTCTGCGTGGCACGGCACTCCTTGCGTGCATCAGCACTGCGCGCGGGCCAGCTCCACATGGGCCAGGAGGCCCTGGGTTTGAACCCTGGACCTCCCATGTGGTGGGCGGACGCTCTATCAGTTGAGCCAAGTGCGCTTCCTCATAGGTGCTTGGTAAATGCTTCTGGGATGAAGGAGGCCTCTTTGGCTCCAGGGGCTCAAGCCAACCGTCCCAGGTCTCCACAGCGGGGCCCGGTCCTGGCTGACGACACCTCCTCTCGCCTCTGCCGGGCACACCTCCTGCCTGCACCAGGGGTCCTCCTACGCCCCATCCAGGGCACCGTGTCCTTCTGTCTGGACCCGACCGTGGGGTCCCGTGGACCCCACGCACCCTCCTCACCCAAGACCGTGGGAGCAAGCAAAGCCAGAGGTGGGAGCAGAGCAGAAGGCCGAGGAGGAAAGCGGAGGCCCCAAAGGCAGAAGGGCAAGGCGACACGCTGCCAACCCGAGAGAGCAGCAGCCAGTATCACAGCCAGGCGGGACGGCAGGAATCCAGGACCGGGGAGATGAAGAGAAAGAGCAAGTGGGCGGCGCGGCCGCGCAGGGCCTTCCCCAGACAGGCATCCGAGGCTTGCTTTCATGTGTCTCCAGGGCAGGGCCGGGTGGGTCCATCGAGACTCAACGGGGTGCGGGTGGGACAGACAGAATGGTATTTCCTGGGGGCTCTTAGATTCCTAGGGCCAAAGCTGGGGAGACAGAGGAGGCCTCAGAAGTCACAAGGTGCCTCCAGCACCAGCATCCCACCCCTGTGTCACCTTGAGCATGTCTTTACTTACAAGGAACCTCCCCTTGGCTTGCTGTAAGGAAAGAGCAAACATTTAATCGGCTTAAAATCAGAAATCTGTATATCCCCCATCATCTCCGAATGATATGCCAAAATGCAAACGCCAGCAACCAAGCGCCTGTGTCAGGGCGGGTGGGGATTTAGAGACAGAAATTGGAAAGAAGTCAGCAGAGCAGTTACTGAAGAGGAAAAGAAGAACGAGAGGATCGTGCCAAACTTCAGAAGTTCTCAACTTGGCCTGGGAGGAAGGGAGCAGCACAGAGAAGCCGACGCCTTTGATTCCAAGAAAACATTTCCACGGTCACAAGGCGCTCCGCGGACGCTTGGTCTGAGCATCTGACTCCTGTCCAACCACTTCTAAAATGGGCGTGCTGGCATGCCAGCTGGCACACACATTCCCTGCCAATGTCAATGGTGGGCCACAGCTTACTTCCCTTTGTCCAGCACAATTGCCTGTACCCCAAATTGCCCCTAGAGAAATACAAGCAGTTTACCCAAAAGGTAAAGCCACGGCCTTCACAGAGATGAGAAAGCTCTGCTTGCTGCACCAAAAAATGCTCTCCCCTCAATGCCAGTGTCCCTCCAGGGCCTTATAGGGCCAAGCTTCCAACTATCCCCCAGAGCACCTGGCAAACTGTGGGGTAGGGGAAGCAGATGTGGCTCAAGCGATTGGGTTCCTGTCTACCATATGAGAGGTCCCAGGTTTGATTCCCGAGGCCCCCTGGTAAAGGCAAGCTGGCCCGTGTGGCAAGCTGGCGCGAGCAGAGTGTTGGCCCGTGCAGAGTGCTGGCCCAAGTAGGGTGCTGGCCGGTGCCAGAGTGCTGGCCTGCGCAGGAGTGCTGGCCCACGTGGCGAGCTGGTCTGAGCAGAGAGCTGGCGTGGCAAGACGAGGCAACAAAAAGAGACACAGAAGAGAGACGATAAGAGATGCAGCGGACCAGGGACATGAGGTGGTACAGGAGATTGAGCACCTCTCTCCTCCTCCAGAAAGTCCCAGGATCGGTTCCTGGTGCTGCCTAAAGAGAAGACAAGCAGATACAGAAGAACACACAGCAAATGGACACAGAGAGCAGACAACAAGGTGTGTGTGTGGGGGGGAATAAATGAATAAAAATCTTTAAAAAAACCCTGTGGGGTAGAACCTCCTGCACGCTCCCAAGCTCCTCTCCACCAGTGCTCATGAGCCCTGGGTGAGGAGCCAGAGACCCAGACTGAAGTCTGAGCCCTGCTGCGTGGTAACCAGGGGACCCGCGTCAGAGACTGCTCTGGGCTTGGTTTCTTCACTGGGACAAGAATGTCTACCGCACCACGGTGTAGCTACAAGCATCAAGTGAGACCGCGTATTTGAAAGTGCTTTGTAAAGTGAAAAGTGCTATAAACAGTCGGGGTGGTTTTTATTATTATTACTCTTACTATATTATTACTACTAACATTATCATGATCATTATTATTCATGTTTCAACTACTGGAGGGGCCTCCACCTTTCTTGCCAGATTCAATGACATACCAGTTAGAATTACTTTTTGCTGCTAATTACAAAAAATAAAATAAAAGTTTCTTACACAAGAAAGAAGGTTGGGAAGCAGATGCGGCTTAAGGGATAGGGCTTCGGCCAACCATACGGGAGGACCTGGGGCCTCCTGGTGGAAAAGAGGAGAAAGTGTGCCTGCGCTGCAAGCCAGTGCCCACATGGTGAGCCAAGTGCCTGCGCAAGTGCCTGCGTGGTGAGCCAGTGCCCACACAAGTGAGTCACGCAGCAGGATGATGATGGAACAAAAGAGGGGCGAAGGGGAGAGTCAAGGTGAAGTGCAGCAGAGACCAGGAACTGAGGTGGTGCAATTGACAGGGAACCTCTCTCCCCATCAGAGGTCCTCAGGATCAAATCCCAGTGAATCCTAGAGAAAGACAAGAAGAGAAATAAATACAGAAGATGACATAGCGAATGGACACAGCAAAAACAGCAGGGAGTGGGGAGGGGAAGGGAAAGGGGGAAAATGAATAAATAAATTAAAAAAACAAAGATAAATCTTAAAAAAGAAAGAAGGTTATTTCTCTCTCATGTAAAAGCTGCTCAGAACTATTATGTTGCTACATTGTGTCAAGTACCCAAGATCTCTTTATCTTGTTGCTTTAACCTGGGTAGATTTTATTTTCCAAGGTGATCTCATGGTACAAGACGGCTGCAGAAACTCCAGCCATAACATCACATTTTGATCAGCTGAAAAGAAGAAGGGGTGAAAGGCACGCCCACTCCCTTTTAAGACACTTTTGGAAATTGCATTTCTGTTTCCTCCATTGGTCAAACTTAGTCACAGGGCCATATCTAGCTGCAAGAGAGACTAGGAAATGTGGGTTTGATTCTGAGTAACCTTGTCCCAGCTAAAAATAGGGGTTCCTATTACTCAGGAAGGGGAAACCAGATTGTTTCTACCACAAATGGTTCTTTCTCTGACTTTTTTTTTTTTTTTTTATTGTAGTAACACATATCCAACACAAAATTTCCCATTTTAGCCACTTTCGTGTGTACAGTTCAGTGGTGGTAATTACACTGACGATGTTGTGCCACCATCACCACCATCTGTCCCCAAAACTTTCCATCACTTGAAACAGACACTCTGCACCCATTAAGCAGTAACTCCCCAAGGCCTCATCTTAATCCACCTGCCAGAGTATTTACGTCTCCTTCTGGAAGCACTTTTTCTCTTTATTAAAGAGGAAACCACACTCCCTGGGTTTCCCATTCCCCTCTTCTAGCCCTGAATGTTGGGACGCCTCGGGGCAGTCCTGGGACTCTTTCTCTTCTCCGTCCTTACTCTCCATCTAAATAATCTCATCTGATCCCAAGGATTTAAATATCAGTCCGGGTGCCAACGAGCCCTAAACCCAGCTCTAACCTCTCCCCTGCACGCCGTCATCTTATATCCAGCTGCTACTTGACAGCTCCACTTGGATGTCTAATAAGTATTTCAACCTTAACTCTTCTTGTAAAAAACACTTTTTATGGTGGCAATACCTATACAACGCAAAACTTCCCTTTTAAACCACTTTTTTTTTTTTTTTTTAAAGATTTATTTATTTATTTAATTTCCCCCCCTCCCCTGGTTGTCTGTTCTTGGTGTCTATTTGCTGCGTCTTGTTTCTTTGTCCGCTTCTGTTGTTGTCAGCGGCATGGGAAGTGTGGGCGGTGCCATTCCTGGGCAGGCTGCTCTTTCTTTTCACGCTGGGCAGCTTTCCTCACGGGCGCACTCCTTGCGCGTGGGGCTCCCCCACGCGGGGGACACCCTTGCGTGGCACGGCACTCCTTGCGCGCATCAGCGCTGCACATGGCCAGCTCCACACGGGTCAAGGAGGACCGGGGTTTGAACCGCGGACCTCCCATATGGTAGACGGACGCCCTAACCACTGGGCCAAAGTCCGTTTCCCTTAAACCACTTTTAAGTGTACAATTCAGTCCTATTAATTACATTCACAGTATTGCGTTACCATCACCAACATCCATTATCAAACTTTTTCATTCTCTCAAACAGAAGCTCTATCCAATAAGCAAAAACTCCTGATTCTCCTCATCACCTGGTCCCTGGTAACCTGTAATCTACCATCTAACTCTATGAATTTGCTTATTCTAAGTATTTCATGTAAGCGAGATCTTATTTATTTTTTTAAAAATTTTAGAGATATTTAGATTACATAAATGCTACATTAAAAATATAGGGGATTCCCATATGCCCTGCTCCCCACACCACCCACATTTATCCCCATTAACATCTTTCATTAGTGTGGTACAGTCATTGCAGTATTTATCTTTTTGTATCTGGCTTATTTCACTCGACATGTCTTTCAGGTTCATCCATATTGGAGCATGTATCAGAGCCTCATTCCTTTCCACTGCTGACTAATATTCCACTGTGCGTGTGTATACCATGTATACCACATCCATTCACCTGCTGAAGGACTCAACCTTAACTCTTGATCCCCATCCACAAACTTGCTCCTCCCCATACCTTTCGCACCTCAATAAATGCTAACCAGTAGCTTGAACCAAGCACTTTGGGGTTAGTCTTAATTCCTAACTTTCCCAAATTCCCTAGATCCAAGGCTTCTGGAAGTTATGGTGACTCTATCTTCAAAACGTATCCCCAGGCCATCTACTGTCTTCTCCACCACTACACCCTAGTCCAGACCACCATCATCTCTCCTCTCCATCCGCAGCCTCCCACCTGGGTCCTCTCCATCAGAACCTCCAACTGGATCCTCTCCATCAGTAACCTCCAACTGGAGCCTCTCCATCAGTAACCTCCAGCTGGGTGTTCTCCATCAGTAACCTCCAACTGGGTCCTCTCCATCAGTAACCTCCAGCTGGGTGTTCTCCATCAGTAACCTCCAGCTGGGTCCTCTCCATCAGTAGCCTCTCAACGGGGTCTCCCTGCTTCCACTCTTGTCATCCTATTATCTATCTCCACACAACAGCCACAATGATATTTTATATAAGTAAATCAGGACAAATATGGTGGATTAAACACATGCATTCGCTTTGTTTCCTCTTGATCTCTTGAAACCCTTCTAAGATATCCTAAAGGACAAGAACAGGAGAGAAGATAATCAGAAGTTGGAAAGTAGGCAGGTAAGTGGTACCTGACTTAGCAGACCTAAGAAAGCTGAATCCTGACCCAGAAAATCCAAAAAAAAACCTGATTTATACCACAGAACCTTCCCCAAATAAAAAATTGGTGGCACCAGGTATTTCTGGAAATGGCGGTAAAGAAGGAGATAAAAATGGGAGGGTCACCTACATCCAATTCAAGAAGATCCCCCCAAACCTTTTCCCAGCTCCACACAGCTGAATGATGTCCTGTCCCCAACCCAGACAGAAGCCAGGAGCTCTTTCCCTGAGAGGGAAACCTAGAGGATCTCAGAACTGGCAGACACCATGGAGAATTGAACATGAGAGTGAATTTTCCATCTTGAATGTTGAGACATCCCAGCCTTCTTCTCCCCCTTAGAGAATGCTGTTGCCTGGGCAGTTCCCTCCAGCAAGAACTTGGAGGAACCTCTCCATGGAATCCAGCCAGGCCAAGGGGAAATACCTAAGGAGACCTACCTGAAAGGTCCCTACACTAAAGAACCCGGCCAGATGGCCGCTGAGCGCAGCCCTGCCTACTACACCCGCCCGCAAGGTCAGAGCTTCCCCTGGACCTCTCATCCCGCTCGTAAGTACAAGCAGACAGCCAAGGATTACCAAGGCTCTAATGTGAACGACAAAGACCAAAACCAACCAGGAGAAAAGCAACCTGGAGATCACATGGGAAGAAGAACCACCCTGAAATCATTACTACACACGGGTATTATTATTTCCATTCTACAGAAGAGGAAACTGAGTACAGAGAGGGCAAATAGTGGTTCAGCACAGAGATCGCCAAGTTGGGATTTGAACCCATGTGAGCAGACCCCAGAGTCTGTTCTCATAACCACGGTAGCACATAGCTTTACCACAGTAGAACAGGTAAAGAAATGAATGTGTTGCCTCCATGAAGTCAGGCAGGCTATGGTTCTGGCTGCACTCCAGCCTCTTTCTCCTGCTTAACCGTGCTGAGTTCTTTTCTATCTTCGCATTCTTGCACTAGGGGCTCCCACCCCTAGACCTTCCTATCATCCCCGCCCCCCCCCCCCACCCCCCGGGAGCCCGTGGACCACCCACTCTGAGAAAGTCCCTTTCTTATTTATTTGTTTGTTTGTTTCTCTCCCCTCCCCACCCCCAACCCCTGTTGTCTGTTCTCTGTGTCTATTTGCTGCGTCTTGTTTCTTTGTCCACTTCTGTTGTTGTCAGTGGCACGGGAATCTGTGTCTCTTTTCTTGTTGCGTCATCTTGTGTCAGCTCTCCGTGTGTGCAGCACCATTCCTGGGCAGGCTGCACTTTCTTTCGCACTGGGCGGCTCTCTTTATGGGGCGCACTCCTTGCGCATGGGGCTCCCCTATGCTGGGGACACCCCTGCGTGGCAGGGCACTCCTTGTGCGCATCAGCACTGCACATGGGCCAGCTCCACACGGGTCAAGGAGGCCCGGGGTTTGAACCGTGGACCTCCCATGTGGTAGATGGACGCCCTAACCACTGGGCCAAGTCCGTTTCCCAGAAAGTCCCTTTCCTGTCCTTCTTTAGCACAGGGGTTGGCAAATCCTTTCTGCAAAGGGCCACTCAACTCAGCCACTGTAGTGCAAAAGCAGCCAGAGACACCGTGTAGGCAGATGAGCAGGGCTGCGTCCCAATAAGGCTTTTTATGGACACGGAAACTGGAATTTCATACCATTTTCACACGGCACAAATATTCTTCTTCTTTTGATTGTTTTCAACCAATTAAAAACATAACTGCCATTCTTAGTTCATGGGCTATACAAAAGCAGGTGGATTCGGCTCACCCCTGTCCTAACACATCATCTTGTTTTATTTTCACCAAAGCACTAATCACTTCCTGCTGTTTTCTCATCTATTTGCCTTTTTCTGTTGCTTGATTACATCTCCTTCATTGAAACAGGAGTTACATGACAGCAAGACCTTTCCATTCTTTACGGGGTATCCCCAGCTCCTAGCATAGCTCAGTATACAGTGTGCACTCAATAAATGTTTGCTGTGGGCTGTGTGCCGCTCAGCCCACCCCACCTGCTGGCAGGTCCTGAAAGCACAAGGCACTGGGGACAACACCGGCTCTTCTCCCACCCCTTTCTCTTGCTTTCCGTCTCCTTTTCCCCTTCCTTTCTGCCCTCAACCCCCATCTGCAAGCCTGTGCAGCCCAGGTCCACCCACAAGCCTGAGCACCAAGGAAAACTGCCCTCCCTGCTCCCAGAGCGCAAGGGGAGGGGCACGGCAGGTCCCTGGTCATGTCCATAGACGGAGAGGGCCCCCCACGGTAATGCCTCCCACCTCCCAACTCGGGAGGGGAAAGGAGGTGGGGGGAATTGGCTCCAGGTTTAAACGGCGCTTTAGAATTATGCCCTTCTGAACTGAAACTGGTCAGAATGAGTGTAGCAGAGCAGCTAATAGGTATTAGGTGATCGACGGTGTTTGAGGAATGGCTGGTGAATATTGTAACCTATTCTGTAGCTTGGTCACTTTTTAGCATGATGTATAGGGACTTTTTAAAAAAAGATTTATGTATTTTATTTATTTCTCTCCCCTTCCCCACCCTGCGGTTGTCTGTTCTCTGTGTCTATTTGCTGTGTGTTCTTCTTTGTCTGCTTCTGTTGTTGTCAGTGGCACGGGAATCTTTTTGTTGCGTCATCTTGTTGTGTCAGCTCTCTGTGTGCGCGGCGTCATTTCTGGGCAGGCTGAACTTTCTTTCGCACTGGGCGACTCTCCTTACAGGGCACCCTCCTTGCGTGTGGGGCTCCCCTTTGCAGGGGACACCCATGTGTAGCACGGTACTCCTTGCGCGCATCAGCATTGTGCGTGGGCCAGCTCCACACAGGTCAAGGAGGCCCGGGGTTTGAACCACGGACCTCCCATGTGGTAGACGGACACCCTAACCACTGGGCCAAGCCCACTTCCCATGTATAGGGACGTGTAGTGTCATTTTAAAAAGGATCATCTCTAACCAATGACCTGAAAGGATTCTCTGATCCTGGATTGGAGATTTGCGGTCCCCATAAAGGAGACAGGAGCACCAGGCGCTCCACACCGACTGCACACATCCATTAATGCCATGCAAGTGCCTGCTTAACAGGGGCCCAAGGGGAGTGGACGTAGCTCAAGTGGTTGAGCACCTGCTTCCCATGCACAAGGCCCCAGGTTCGACCCCTGGTACCTCCTGAAAAAAAAAACATTAAAAAAAACCAACTCTCTTTGGGGAGCAGCTGTAGCTAGCTCAGTAGCTGAGCGCCTGCTTCCCATGTTCGAGGTCCTGGGTTCAACCCCTGGTATGTCCTAAAAAAAAAACCACATACGCACAAACCACCCTCAGCAAGTGGCGTGGGTCCTCCCGAAGGAAGAACGCACGGACCAGCTTCCCGTGTCCTGCTCAACGTGAAGGAATGGAGTGGCATTTGGGCTTATCAGTCGTGATCTATGCAATGACGTTGGTTTCAAGTCAGCCCTGTGGGCCTGCTCAGCGCGGGCCAAGGGCTTAACCCAAGGTCCTAAGATGCCAAGCCGGGGACCACATCCTGCCAGCCCCTGCCCGCGCCTCTCCCTCTGACCATTCACCGGATCCAATGGTGTGTCCGTTTGTTGTTTATTAAGTACCTAATGCCATGCTTCTAAAACTGCAAAGCTCACGCTCCGGGGGAGCCTAGCGGTGAACTTCCTCCTGGAGCAACGCTTGGGAGACAGAAAGGGATTTCTAGAACTCAGGGGGCAGCCAAGGCACTTGCTCTCTGGTCAGATGATACTGCCTGACCCTTACCCCGAGTGCTTTCCATTCTCTTAGAAAGGGGCTTGGGCTGGTGGGCCGCCCTTCCTGGTTCACTCTAGGACCACCGCAGTGATTCCAGTCTGCTCTCTCTTGACAGGGGCCAATGCCTGCGTTTCTATAAAAAGAAACCACTCGCACAAAGGCCTTTGTGTGTTATCAGACTTTACTGAAGATCTGGAGCGATGGAGGGGGTTTACATAGCAAAAATACAAAAGACTTAAAATTGAATATTAGACATCCATGAGCTTAAAAAGACCCTTCGCCATTTCCACCAACCAGGGCCGCACCTCTCCCCCTCCTTTCCCAGGAAGTAAAACAAACCCCACATTCCTGACAGTTTTTTATTCGGAGCAGTACAGCCCTCCCTTTGTTCTGCCTCCTCTTTCTAGGCCTTTCCCTGGGGGCCTCTTTCTCACCCTCGGAAGCTACCAAGCTATTCTCTCAAATAAAAACCCCCGCCTCCCCGTTTGTCCCAGCAGGAGGAGGACGCACATTTAAAAGCACCGTCTCTGTGCTGGGCGGTGGACTTCCCGCACTGGCTGACATTAGAATAGTGTGGTTTTCCACTGAAAAACCAGCCGGGAAAAGGGGGTGCGAAGAGGAGAGTCGGGGGAAGTGGGTAACACCTTCTGAGCGTCAGCTTCTGCCTCGCGGGTGACCACGTTTCTTCCTAAGAGCTGCCTTCCCCTTTCCTGAATGAGGCCGAGGTCCAGGAGGGCCATTCGCCCAAGGCCACACAGCTTCTGAGGCCAGTGCAGTCCTAGATGTGCTGGGCTCCAGGGTTGAACTTCATAAGAACAACGTACGTCGCTTTAGCTCTTTGGGGGAAATGCTTCTTGTTTCCGTTCTTAAGAGTGAACATTCAGGACGTCCGAAAGGGTCCAATGCAGTGACCGGATGCAGTAAAACCAGAAGCCTCTTCTCCAAGCAGGGTGACAAAGACAACAGCCCCCAGGAGCCCCCCAGTCCCCGCCTCGCCCACACCTCCAGCCTCCCTCATGGCACCACCCACCGTCCCCTGAACCCCACGGTCTGGAAGAGGGAGCAGGGAGACGAGCCAAGAGTCCGGAGCAGACGGGAGACCCCGAGCCAGGCCACAGCCCGCCACCCCCTGCTGCAGTCCTGAGGACAGAGCCCACCTCCCACATGTGTGCATTTCTCTCGGGAAGATCACCCCACTCTGTGAAAGCTCACTGGCGGCCCCTGGGGCACCACCTGCTCCGTCACCACCAGACCCCACGAGGCAGGTGTCTTCTCGCCATGTCCCCAGCTCGACAACGTCACTGGCGACGTGGAGAGCGCCGCTGGATGGCCAGGACAGCAGAGGGCCTCTACTTCTGAAGGGCGCCAGGGCCCTTTCCTCGCCTCCCAGGGCCAAACGCCACGGACCTCAGCCTTGCACACGTGCAAACACGCAGCCGGTGTCTCCTGAGCACCTGCTCCGTTCCAGACACGCTCTTCCGTTTTCAGAAAGTTAACACAACCAGGAGATCTACGGCCTCCACCCGTGGAAGCCGAGTCTAATGGGAGAGGCACCCGAAGTGGACCAAGACGGGGCTTCTCTGCAGTCCGCGGCAGCCAGTGTTGCTTTTTGAAAAATCGGATCAAAAAGACTTAACCCACTTCCAGGGCTCCCCAGCACACCGCATAAAACCCAAAATGCCTCGCCAAGAGAGGGAGCGCGGCGTGCGGGCTGGAGGGCAGCGGTGCCACCGGGCTACCTCGACAGCCGACCCGCGCCTCCCACTCCGAACCCACACGCCGGCCTCCCTCCTGAACCCAAGTCACCACCACCAGCCACCTTCCCTTGGCCGCCTCTTCTCATGCTCAGGTCTCAGCTCAAATGCCTCCCAGCGACCTCCCAGCCCTGACCCGTCCTTCCTCTACCTTATTTGCTGACTCCCTTCATCTCCTCCTCACTAAACCGTAAGCTCCTGGAGGACCTTGTCTTGGCTGCTGATATATTCCCAGCACCTGGTACGATAAAGTGAAATATTTGCCAAGCAAGGAATGTCCCTAGCACATTAGCTGACCCTTTTTTTAAAAAAGATTTTTAAAAAAATTTATTTTGCCCTCTCCCCATTGTCTGCTGTCTGTGTCCATTCTCTGTGTGTTCTTCTGTGTCCACTTGCATTCTTGTCAGCACCACCGGGAATCTGTGTTTGTTTCTTTTTGTTGCATCATCTTGCTGCGTCAGCTCTCTGTGTGCAGTGCCATTCCTGGGCGGGCTGCACTTTCTTTCTCGCTGGGTGGCTCTCCTTATGGGGAACACTCCTTGTGTGTGGGGCTCCCCTACGTGAGGGACACCCCCGTGTGGCACAGCACTCCTTGCGTGCGTCAGTACTGTGCACGGGCCAGCTCACCACATGGGTCAGGAGGCCCTGGGTTTGAACCGTGGACCTCCCATATGGTAGGCGGACGCTCTTATCAGTTATCAGTTGAACCAAATCCACTCCCCAAATAGCTGACCTCTGCGCCTCACCTTCTTCACCTTCCAAGAGGGGTGGTACATAACCTGCCGCGGGAGGACTAGAGGCCATTGTGGAGGTAGCTCTATGCAGGTGCCACGTGTCAGGTGCTCGAATGCTTCTGACAGGCAAGGACAGGAGTTTTAACCCAACAGGTGAGTTCACAGGGACTTCTGAAGAACGAATACGTTTGCTGGGTGAGAAGAGAGGGAAAGAACCCACTGTTCAGGAAGAGCCGAGTGGCAGGGAAGAAGTGCTGGGACTGGAGGCCATTCAGGGCAGCTGGAGGAGGTAAGAGGTGGGGCCGGCCAGCATCCCCACGGCCAAGGGCCATGATTTCCACGACACCAGGGAGAAGCACCCACAGCTGTTTTCTGCGGCTGGCTGGTCTGGAATTTTCTGTGGTCAGACTGCTGGCTCAGAACCAGATGGAGACTCGCAGCCAACACCTGGTTTGCGGCACCTGCCCCATCTCCTCCCGCCCTCCACACCTGGTTTGCGGCACCTGCCCCATCTCCTCCTGCCCTCCACACCTGTGCTTGTCCTTGGCCTGGAGGCTGCTCGCACATCCTTCGTGAGCATCTGCCTGCAGGTTCACGGTGCCAGGGCTGCCAATCGAGCCAGGAGGCAGGGCAAGAGCTGTGAGGTGACCGGGGCCTGGTACCAGCACATGCTCCAGATCCACCCCAGGACCCCTGGGCCCCAGACCCTCTCCGGAGCCCAGCTGCTGAGAGGAGGGCCCCACAGGCTTCCT
This sequence comes from Dasypus novemcinctus, assembly GCF_030445035.2. Classification (NCBI taxonomy): domain Eukaryota; kingdom Metazoa; phylum Chordata; class Mammalia; order Cingulata; family Dasypodidae; genus Dasypus; species Dasypus novemcinctus. Next base: position 21,162,114 of record NC_080692.1, on the reverse strand, counting down.
GACACGGCCTGGCAGGGGCTCCAGCAGACGTCCTGACACCCAGGGCCGTTAGGTTAACATTGCTTTTTGATGAAGCGAGGGCGGGCAGGCCGTGGAAGACGGACGGGATGGCCTGCTTCTTGTGCACGTCTGGAATCCTGGCAAGGCTTCCACAAGTGCTCTGTCTTCCCTGAGTCCTCCATGCCCATCCTGGAGCCCCAGTGCCCGGAGGATCAGCCCACCCCACTTAGTGGAGCGCAAGCTCCTACATAATCATAGCTTATCCATATTGAACTTATGTGCTTGGCACTACACTGGGTACTGTGCATATATCGAGGTAGGTACGATGACTATACCCATTTTAAAGATGGGGAAACTGAGGCACAGCGGGAGTAGGTAACTTGCTCTGTAGTCACACAGGCCGTCAGCAGCAGGGCGCTAGGATTTCAATCCTTGCAGTCTCATTCCAGGGCCCAAACTCCTAGTGACCTCTGAGATGCTGTCTGACTCATTTTCGTGCTCCCCCAAATAATATCTCCCCACGCCCTGGCCCACAGGCTGAAAATCTTTGCTCCCCTTCCCTTCCGGGCCAGGGGAATTGTGGTTCCCATCGGGGAAGATGGTACCCAGGAGCCGGTAGGTGGCAGCAAAGAGCCTGAGCCAGACCTCCCCGAGGGGAGGGATGAGCTAATGAGGTTTATTTAGTGCATTCTGCACCAGGCACTTTGCAGAGATGGCCTTGTAAGGAGAGGGTGCTAAGGGGAGGCCCCCAGGAAGACCAGGCCTGGAGGAAACCCGGGAAACCAAGCAGGGAGCCCTCGACTGGCTGCGCTGGCTCCCTGCGCACATACTACCTCCTCCATCTCTCAGCAAGCCCGTTGGCCTGGAGGGCGTCTGACGTTGGCCTCACGGGGTGCCAGGGCCAGAAGGGCCCCAAATCACTGGCACCAGGCCTCTGGCCAACTTTCCCGTCCTTCTTCGCCAAGGATGCGGCGTGGCGCCCCCCAAACTCCCCGGCCTGGCCTCAGCGCTGCCACCTCCTGCCCTCCCAGCCCGGGGCGCCTCCCATCACCCCGTCCCCCCAGCCCTCCACAGCCCAGCAGAGCCGTGGCGGGGGAGGGTGCTGGCCGCGGGAGCCACACCCATGGGCAACGGATGAGAACTCGAGTGCCGACCTCGTCCCCTTCTGTCCGTCACAGCCACCCGGCCGTGTCCACTCCTGAATCTGAGCCCCGCCAGGCCTCGCGGTGTGAGCTGTCCTGGGGGGTGGCGGCGGTGGCTGGGGCGTGCAGAGGCCTTCCCGGAACACGGAGCAGTGGGCGTAGACACGGGCACTCAGGACGGACGGTCCATGTGTCCATCGCAGGCCTCCCGGGGCGCCTGGCAGCAGCGCAGGGCCGGGGCGGCAGCTGGGGGGCTGTTGCATCCTGAGCTCCGGTGCTGGTGCCGCCGTTGGTGGCTGAGCCCGGGGGGCGTCGGCTTCGGGCCGCATCTCCGGGGCACTGCATCCAGCTGCCTCCCGGCAGGCCGCCTTCTCCCTTCTCCCCCAGTCCCTCCCAAGGTTCATAGAGCCAGACCAGGGCCTCTGGAAATACTCAACATCTGGGGTTTATTTGGGGTTGGCACTGCAGGCTCAGGCACAGTTTGTTCCCGGGTAGGAAGCGTCCTGGCCTCTCCTCTCAGCTGTCCTGGCATTTGGGGGGGCTGCCCCCGCAGGTCCCCTCCCCACGCCCCCTTTCCTGCACACACGTCTCTCCCCTCCCTCCGCCCCCCGAGTCTCTTATTCTTTCACCAGCCGGTAGATGTGATGCTGAGCCCCGTGCTCACTGGCCGACACCTCAAAGACGTACGCGATGCACAGCAAGGTCTCCTGCGTGTCTCTGTTGGTGACCACCTGCGGGGGAGAAAAAGACGAGGACTCAGGCCCCAGAGCGGGGCACCCCGTCGGCCCCGCCCCCCGTCGCCGCCCGCCCCGCCCCACGCACCTGCAGGATGGTGAAGTTCTCCAGCACGCTGTTCATCATGTACTTCTCGGGCAGGTGCTTCAGTTTGTGGATGAAGTTGATCATGTACTCGCAGAGCGGGGACCGGTGGATGCGGTACGAGTAGTGGCCGTTCTCATAGCGCGCATACTCGGTCTGCAGGGCCCGGGGACGGCAGGGGCTTAGAATCCCTTTTGAGCACCTCCAGCCCAGACCCGCCATGCACGGGGAGAGGGCACAGCCCAGCTGCCAGTCAGGGAAGAAGAGGAAGGAGGCCCGCGAGAACAGAGCCACCCTCCATCACAGACAGAGACCAGGTGTTGAGAGGTGGGAGGAGGGTGTTTAAAAAGACATAAAAGGGAAGCAGATGTGGCTCAAGCGACTGAGCTCCTGCCAACCACAAGGGAGGTCTTGGGTTCAGTTCCTGGTGCCTCCTAAAAATCAGCAAGACAGCAAGCCAACACAACAAGAGACACAAGGAGGAATGATAATGAGAGACACAACAAAGCAGGGAACAGAGGTGGCTCAAGCGATTAGGCACCGCCCTCCCACATGGGAGGTCCTGGGTTCAGTTCCCAGTGCCTCCTAATAAGAGACGAGCACACACCAAACAGACACAGCAAATGCAAACAGTCAGAGGGTAGGGAGAAATAAATAAAATAAATCTTAAAAAAAAAAAACAGAGACCTAAGAGCTAAGGCCACAGGGCAGATGGGATGGGGTGGTGACCTCAGTCCTGAGAGCTGGAGCCCTGGGGGGAAAGGCACCCTTGCGATGTAGGACTACCCTGTATCTTGACAGTGGTCGCGATGGCAGAGGCTGCATATCACACACACACGCGAGTGCATGGGCGTCGGGGAAAGTGAACAAGAGTGGCAGATGGTACCAGTCAGTCTCCTGGCTGCCATTTGCACCAAGCCACTGGGGAGACTGGAGGAAAGCGGCCTGGGATTTCTCTGTACTTCTTACAACTGCAAGGGAAGCCACGATACTCTCAAAACAAGAGTGTAATTAAAAATAATTAACTTAGGCAGCTTCGTAAAATCTGCTGTTATGGCTCAGATTCCACCCTAGAGATTCCAAGTTAATTGGCGTGGAGTGGGGCTTAGGCGTTGGCGGGATCTGAAAGCCTCTCAGGGGGTTCAGCGGTACAGGCAGGGCTGGGACCGCCGGGATGGAGGAACGTCGACTGCCCTGGTGCTAGGCCAGCATCCGACACGGGGAAGCTTACCACAGCTGTCGGCTGTGAGAGGGAGACTTCATTAAGTCTGACAAGTTTGGAGAAAGAGGTGAGGCTAGAGATGAAGGCCAGGCAGGATTAGTGAAAAGTCTGGTTTAACAAATCTGTGGGGATGCACAGAATTCTGGACTCTCGGTCCAAAGGTGTTTTTGGTTGGACACCTTCTGGTCCCATCCCCTTGTCACTCCCATTCCACAGTGGCCCCAGAAGAGAGTGTCAAGTCAATGACTAGCGAGGGTAAGTGTCATCAGTTTAGAGCGAAAGGGAGGATTTCACCCACCGCCCGCCTCTTCACCCATGCCCTGCATTTGAGAACATTCTGCCCTTGGCCGGGGGGGCTTGGGTGGGGGAGAAACCACTGCCCAAAAGACAGACCTGAATTTTCTGTGACTGTCGTCATTGTGGGGTCTCCAGGGAACTCACAAATAAGAAACCAGAGAGATGGGAAGCAGATTTGGCTCAATGGATAGAGCATCCACCTACCACATGGGAGGTCCAGGGTTCAAACCCAGGGCCTCCTGACCTGTGTGATGAGCTGGCCCGCATGCAGTGCTGATGTGCGCAAGGAGTGCTGTGCCACGCAAGGGTGTCCCCCGTGTAGGAGAGCCCCAGGTGCAAGGAGTGCGCCCCGCAAGGAGAGCCGCCCAGCGTGAAAAAAGCACATCCTGCCCAGGAATGGTGCTGTACACACGGAGAGCTGACGCAGCAAGATGATGCAACAAAAAGAGACACAGATTCCCAGTGCCACTGACAAGAATACAAGCGGACGCAGAACACACAGCAAATGGACACAGAGAGCAGACAAGGGGGGAGAAATAAAAAATAAATAAATCTTAAAAAAAGGAAAAAGGAAACCAGGGACGGGCACAGCTTTTAGCATTCGTGGAGCAAAGAGTGAGCTGCATTTCGAGAGCAGGGGACGAAGAACCAGGAGCTCCGCTCCAGTCCTGCTCCTGGCACCGGCGGTTGAGATGCCGGGGAAGGCCTTGCAGCTCCCTGGGCCTCACCGTGAAAGTTGAGGAGACCGCCCCTCAGGGAGACCACCCCTGCCTGGGCTGATGGGGCAGGACAGGGTGCCTGGGCAGAGGTACCTGGAGGAAGGCTCCCAGCCTGCAGGTTTGGAAAAGGCCCAGGGTGGGGGGGGCTGGGCAGGTGGTGGTGCCGAGGCCCCGGGTGACAGGGCAGAAAGAGGGGACAGGGAGATGGAAGCCATGGCGAGGCCACCCCAATGGTCCTGTCCTTAGAGGAGCTCCAGCAAAGGAGATCCCAGCGCCCCCCCCCCCACCAGGGCAGCCTCCTACCTCCACTTTCTCCACCACCTGCTTGCCGAAGGAGCAGACCTTGGTGGAGCAGGTGATTATCATGTTCTCAGGACTCTCGTACTGGCTGGAGACCCCATAGAAGGAGCTGCCCTCGCTCTCGATGCTGGTGTTGAGGTCTGCCTGGAGGGAGGTACGGGGGGCCGGGGGAGCATCGGACGTCAGCAGAGGACGGAAGGAGAAGACAGAGTCCAGCGGGCCCCCGGGTCGCGGCCCAGGGTCAGGAGGGCGTCCCAGAACTTGGGCAGCAGGTTCCCGGGGAGCCTGACCCCTTCCCCAGCCCCCGGCCCGATGTGGCCGTGAGGTTGCGTTTGCCCAAACACTGGATAAAGGGGACACTGGGCTGGCACTCGTTCGCGGCCACCGCTGCCTGCTCAGATGCCAGCAAACCCGCCCTAAGGGCTTCCGGTTTTAGAGCTTAAGGCTGTTTCTGTTAAACTGCAAACATCTGAACTCCTATCAGTCATTTCTATTTTAGTGTGAATAAACTTATCAGGACCTTTCCGAAATAACTTCTGATTGTGAAGAAGCACCTTGAAGACATCGTGGGGTGGAAAAGAAGCCAGACACGAAAGGACAGATACTGTATGATCCCACTTACAAGAAAGAACTAGAAGGAGCAAATTCACAGAGGTGGAAAGTGGACCGGGGGTCTCCAGGACTGGGGAGCTACTGCTGGACAGTTTCTGCTTGCGGTGATGGAAAAGTTTTGGTAACGGGCGGTGGTGCTGGTAGCACAGCATCGTGGATGGAATTAATGCCGGCGAAGCATGTCCTTGACAGTGGTTGAGATGGGAAATTTTATGTGGCACATACGTTACAATAAAAATTTTAGAAAAAGAAGAAAATAAGAGCAAGCCTGAGAACAGAAAGCCAGAAAGGGGGAGCAGCAGAGGGAAAGTGGGAGTGGAGGCGCTGGCTTCCTCCACGCTTGCCCTCTGGGTCACCAGACGTGCCAGCACCCTAGTCAGATGGGCCAGGGGTGGGCCTCTTGGCCCAGCTCTGGGGCACGGCCGAGTCCAGCACCCTTGATATTTCTCCATCTCAGACCAGCCCTCCCAAAGCTGGTCTTGCCTCCCTCTGGATCGTTCTCCAGCTGCTCTGAGAGTTCTCATCAAACCAGGCCTGACAGCACCGCTGTGCCTATCGGCCTCCGTGGAGCCCTCGGCAGAAGGTGCTTTCTGGCTCCCTGGCCCCCACCGGCCCCCCACCCTCCACCTGGGGAGCCCCTCTGCTCCTCCCACTGCTGAAAGCCGAGCTCGAGCACGCTGGGTGCTGGGCTGATGCAAAATTTACCTCCAAAACTCCTCCCTTAGGAGAGGCGGACGAAGATTCTCGGTGACAGTGTCACACACACTCTCTGCGAGGGGGAGAGGAAGGGACCTCTGCCTCCATTTTTACTGGTGAGGCTCTTTGACCAGAGCCACACTGCTGGTAAGTGACAGGTACCAGGTGTCCAGGCCCCGACTCCAGTACTTGTCCTGGCCCAGCGGAAAGCCACAGGAGAGGAAGGACGGGGCCGATGAGAGGATGCCGCGGGGACCCCGAGGCGGGAACTGTTTCTGAAGCCCTAGGCCACTCAGGGACCCCCATTCCCAGGACTTCAGAAGCTCCATGTCCAACCACCTCACTCGAGCAGGGGGTGCTAACAGAGCAAGACCCAGAAGCAATGCACCAGCATCGTACAAAAGGCTCACTCAGAGCTAAGCCCCTCTTCCTGCTCACGCACCTAGTCCAAAATGCAGTGGAGCTGCTGACCCTGGTAGAGACTCTGGCCACAGGAGAAGGGGGCGCCAGCACCCCAGAAAGGACCCAGCCCAAGCCAGGGAGCCAGGCACCAGCAATTCTGTTACTGGCCAGTAGGGGATGCTCAGGCATCACTTTTTTCTCCTTTGGGGAAATATTTTTTCCAAGAGATAGCAAGAACACATCATTAGATGCGCAGGGGGTGTGTTAGAGCACAACAGAATATTACGTAGCTGCAAAAACGTTGAGAAGGTCCTACCTGTATTTACTATTAGAATGACTACACATGCCGTGGAAAAAAGCAGATTATAGGACAGAATGAAGCGTACTACTTTTACAATCAAGAGGTTAAAAAAAAGCTGTTTTCATATTAAAATAGAATGGCATGTGCTTCAATGCACTCTGGGTTGGCTTTAATGAGGCCACTAAGGAGAAAAAAAGAAAAAATGACAGTGGCATTGGAGACAGTGCTCAACCCGAGACAAAGAGCAGTGTGGAAGGCCTGCCCCCCGACCCCACGTCACAGCCCCCTGACCCCACCTCACGGCCCGGCCCGGGGCTCCCCACTCTGGCCTCATTCTGGGGTTCGGGGAGGGAGGGACGGAGGCTGGGTGGTGGTGGAGCAAAGCAGGCAGGGGTCCCGGCGGGTCCTGGCAGGGGCTGGGGATGAAGTGCGGCTGGGACAGGCCTGCGGTGTTGGGGTGAAAAGCCAGGAGCGGGGACCAGAACCTGGGCTCTCCCTGCAAATCACACCCTCTCCCAGGAGGCCAAGCGCGTCGCACTGGACCCTCCAAAAGAGCACAGGATGTGCCCAGCCAGGGGCCGGAAGGAAGCTGGCCAGACCTCGCTGCCCGGGCAGGGCCCGAGATGGCGACGGCCCCCCCGCTTTAGTCACTTCCTCTGGATTACCATCGCCATGTGGCTCGCTCTGTCCCTAATGGTTTCCTTCAGATCGACTCACTTTTAGTCTTTAATTCCACTCTAAGCCATGTGTCCATGAAATCTACGATTATAAACATTTTCCTATATTTATGAAAGTAATCACACGATGATTAAAGCCAAACATGTATCCATGCACCTCCTAGAAGAACGCCGTGCCCCAGGCGTGGAGACAGCTGCCACCACCACCTCCCCGGCTGCCCTGCCCCAGGCCCTGAGCTGGAATGACCTGCTCCGATGCCCCTGGAGGCCAGAACGAGGCTGTAGTCAGCCCGGGGCTCTGCAAGTGCCTCTCCCGGGGGGCCTGCACCCAGGCTGCTGCTCAGCCTCTCCCCTCTGGGGGGCGCTGGGCAGGGCCGAGAGGCCCCTGGGTCCCCGGGGGGGAGAAGGTTCTCCGGCTGCCAGTCCCCTGCGCCCAGCTCCACCCCCATCTCAGCTCCACCCCTGGGGGCCTCTGTCACCACCTCCGGCTCAGCTGGCGAGACCCATCACTCAGTCACCATTTATCCAGCCCCAGCCTAGCTCTGCTGGGGACGGCGGGGGCCCGGGGAGGCCGAGCCTCTGCTCTCAAGGAATTCAGACCTTGTGGGAGAGCAACCAGAGCAAGTGAGCTGGTGGGAGAGGAAGGGGGGCTGGTCCCAGGACACCAGCCGGTGACAGGGTCTCATCTTGGAGACCAGGCATGCCCGATGCCCCTAATCCCAGCCCCATCCCTTCTGCAGCGACACTTCCGGCATTCCCTGTCCACCCTGGTACCCCTAAGCACCCCGTCAGAACGAGCTTTGCTTCTCTCCTCTCAGCCTGAGAAAGGAGGCCCCCCCGAGGCCCCCCGCCTCCTGCCCTCCGAATGCCCCCGTGCTCCCCTCCCTCCACCCTATTCATAGCTGCGCCGTGCGGGTGGGCAGCGCAGGCTGTTCCTGGAACAGGTGTGGGGGATCGGGTGACTGACAGATGAGCCGAGACAGCCGGGCCCCGGGGGCTCAGGTTCATTGTCCTGTGCTGGTACGTGCCTGGGAGAAGTGGTGGGCACGAGAGGGCAGTGGGCAGGGAGGGGCGGAAGGAAAGCCTGGGGTTCTCTCCCCCCTGCAGCCGCGGCCCAGGCTCTACCCGCCTCGTTGGGGTTGCAGACTGGTGGTAAGGGCCACGGAGGCCCCCCGCCCCTGGAACAGAGGGGGCCCCCGCAAGTTCTTACCCAGCCTCTCCCTGTCCCTTGCTCCAGATCCTGCAGGTCCCAGATGCTGCACGGCCTCAGCAACCTCAGCCCCTCTGCAGCCAGATGCCACTTCCAGCTGGAAATGATTTCTCCTGACAGTCCATGAGGCTGTGAACTACCACTGCCCTCCGATCAATAAGAACAGTTGCTGGGCGGGCACGGGGGAGGCTGGAGTGGGGCAATCAAAGTCCCCCTCCTGCTCCCAGCAGCATGCGCAAGGCCTGGGAACAGGGACCGAGAGAGCAGGCAGCTACAGAGGCGGCGGCTTCGCAAGAGGCAGCACTGTTTGCCTGGGGGAGCCAGAGCTGTCCGCGAGGGACCCCGCCACTGACCCAGAGTCTCATCATTTCCAAACGCGGACACGGGCATCCCTAGGAGATACTGCCAAGTTTGGTCCCAGGCCACCGCAATAAAATGACTACTGCAACAAAGTGAGTCACGGGAGGTTTCGGTTTCCCAGTGCTTATAAAAGCGACGCTTATGCTATACTGTCGTCTAGTAAGTATGCAACGGCATGTCTTAAAAGTGCATATTTATTTAAAACGTGACACGGAGACACAAAATGAGCACATGTTGTTGGAGAAACGGCAGGGATAGACTTGCAGAGTTGCCGCAAACGTTCCATTTCTGAGAAAGGAAATACGTGCGAAGCGTGACTGAACGGGGTACGCCCGCACTGGACTTACTTTCCCTGCCTGCAGACTGGTACTCCTCTGGCGCCTCTGCCCAGCCCGAGCCTGAGGGGCCAAGTGATTGCCAAGGTGCCCTGGCCTCCAACCCACTCCCAACGCTGATTTCACCATCTTTGCCCTGCCTGCCCCTGGCATCCCAAGAGGGGCTGGTTCTCGGGGCTCGGGCAGGGGCTGGGAAGAGGGACGGCTTACCGCGCACACAGGGGGGTCCTCCTCGGCCTCCCACAGCCCCTCGAGAACACACTGCTTATTTTCAGGCAGGGAGAGAGGCCCAGAGAGGCTGGGGTCTGCTCAGGCTCCCAGCTCTCAAGTGGCAGGGCTGAGACGAGCCATGTCCCAGCTGGGGACAACTGCAGCCGCCTTCCTCCCCTCTACCCGGGTAGCGGCTATTGCCCCAGGACCCTGAGACCCCTTCTCAAGCCTCCCACCCGGAAGCTGAGCTCCTGGAGGCGAGGGCCACACTGGGTCCCCACAGCACCTGCAGCGTGAAGTCCAAAGAGCTGCTCGGGGGAAGTGGATTTGGCCCAACGGATAGGGCGTCCGCCTACCACATGGGAGGTCAGCGGTTCAAACCCCGGGCCTCCTTGACCCGTGTGCAGCTGGCCCACGCGCAGTGCTGATGCGTGCAAGGAGTGCCGTGCCACGCAGGGGTGTCCCCCGCGTAGGGGAGCCCTACATGCAAGGAGTGTGCCCCATAAGAAGAGCTGCCCAGAGCGAAAGAAAGTGCACCTGCCCAGGAATGGTGCTGCACACACGGAGAGCTGACGCAGGAAGATGATGCAACAAAAAGAGACACAGATTCCCGGTGCCACTGACAAGAATACAAGCAGACACAGAGGAACACACAGCGAATGGACACAGAGAACAGACAACTCTGGAGGGGGGGCAAGGGAAGGGGAGAGAAATTTTAAAAATTAAAGAAGAAAAACACAAAAAATAAAGAGCTGCTCGGAACCTGCCCAGGGGCATGTCCTCAGCACCAGCTGCCCACCTCCAACCTCCCTGGAGTCGGGAGGAGCAACCTGAGCCAGGACGGAGAAGGGCATCCTGGGTCCTGGGTCTTCTCGCTACCAACCACCCCTAATCTCCAGGCAGAACAGCTCTTACCTTCTCCCCCAGGCACAGGGGAGCACCAGGACCCAGGCCAGGAGCAGTGCCGGTGACTGCAAGGCAGGACAGCCTGGGGTTTCGGCTCTGAGCACACACTCTGGGGCAGCTGCCTGCGTCGGAATCCTGGTTCTGCCATTTTCACAGGGTAACCTCTGGCCAGTCGTTTAAGCTCTCTGTGCCTCCATTTCCCCTCTGCTGAAGGAGGCTATCAACTGTACCTGCCTTTTGGGGTGTGTTGAGGATTAAACACGCTAACAGATGTGATTAGGACTGCCCACCCTACCTCTAAGCAGGTAAATAACAAGAATGACCACCGGAAAGGGGCTCACCTAGACGGACATCTAAAGCCATGCATACGCCATGCCTCAGTTTCCCCCCATTTTAAAACTGGAGGCCTAGGATGAGAAAAAGGGGTTCTGCAGTTCCCCTCTGGAGGGCAGCTAGAAGACTACAGATATTACCACTAACAGAAAGAAAGCAGGGGAAGCGGACGTGGCTCAACTGTGGACGTGGCTCAACTGATAGAGTGTCCGTCCACCTACAGAAGGTCCAGGGTTCGATCCCCAGGGCTCCTGACCCGTGTGGTGAGCTGGCCCACACACAGTGCTTCTACGCGCAAGGAGTGCCATGCTACGCAGGGGTGCCCCCGTGTAGGGGTGCCCCACGCCCAAGGAATGAGCCCTGCAAGGAGAACTGCCCCACATGAAAAAAGCACAGCCTGCCCAGGAGTGGTGCCACACACATGGAGAGCTGACGCAGCAAGATGACACAACAACAAAAAAAAGAGATGCAGTTTCCCAGTGCCACCAGATAATGCAAGTGGATGCAGAAGACTATACAGTGAATGGACACAGAGAGCAGACAACAAGGGGGAAGGGGAGAGAAATAAATAAAATAAATCTTACAAAAAAAAAAAAAAGGCAGGCACTGGTGAAAAGTGCCCCAGATATGTCATCTGCCCCTCCCAGGACAGTGGTCCCATAATGCCTCGTCACTGCCAACCAGGTTTTCCTCTGACCTCAGATTGCATCTTCAGGGTAGCCGAGCCAGTGCTCAGCCACAGATCTCTTCATCCAAGCTCTTTCCCCAAGGCAGAGCTACCACACAGCAGGTATGGGAGTTGCTACATCTGTCTACACAGTTGCCATGTTAATTGGCTGCCCACAGCAAAGCCTAATGTTTCCTTTTCTCACATCCAGGGCTGGGAGAGTGGGGACAGGAAAAGGAAAGCGAGAGGCTTTAAACCTTTCCTGAAAAAAAGTCGAACGGCACCCTGCTGCACACGTTGCACCCACTGCAAACCTTTCTGGCTCAGGTCCTACAGAGGCCGAGGTCTCCAGCCTGTTAATTACAGCATGCATTCTCCTACTGGTTTCCAGTCTGCAGGGCTGCTTTATCCAACTAAGTACAACTCTGGCCATGTCATACCCCCAGTTCAAAAACCTTCACTGGGTCCGAGTGACCTAAAGAGAAGTGTAGCAAATATGTAGCCCATGTGCCACTATGTGCCCCTGCCGTACCCATGGCAGACATTACTGGTCAATCCAGCACTTTTTCCCTCCGGATCCTTCTCAGCAGAGCACTCCACTAGAGCTGACACTCAGGTTAAAACCCATTTTCCTGGATATCCGATCAAAGGTAGGAGACTGGCCAAGCAAGTTTATTTTGTTCCCTTCCAGAGACTCAACTAGAACCATAGCAAAGAAGTTTATAAAACTTCTTTTTATCTTATGTTGCCCCAAAAAGACAAAGAGAATGGGGAAGAAAATGAAATTGACAAGAGAGTTCAACAAATTTTAGAAGACGGTAGGCTGATCTGGGACTAGAACGGATACTGCAGGGTAAAGAAAGCCAAAAGAATTCCAACCTGAAGTAACTTCAGAGAAGGTTCTAGAGAAGTGAGCTGATGGACTTGGGAGGCACCCAGGACAGTGAGGGAGGCAGGCGGCCAAAGGACAATCACCTTCGGAAGTTAAACAGGTGTTCAGGGTTCAGGGACACTGGGCATTTAGAGAAAAGACAAGAGGCAAGGAGGAACACAGGACAACAGAGAGCTTACGAAGACCTACATAAGAATTGTTGGATCCCTAACTCTCTGTCCTGCCCTACTTCTAGAATGCTAGGGCCAAGTATATCCCTTCCAGGAGGAAAATTAAAGGAGTCTTCTCTGGAGAAACTGAGCCAGGTCAGGAAAAGAAAAAAACATACTGAGAAAGCACACTGACATTTAAGGGTTTCCCCAGTGGAACAGTGTCCCCTAACCCCAATCGCCTTCACGTGAAGCCAGCAGGGGGCAGGCCCTGCCTGTGCACGCAGGAGCTCCCGGTCACTCTTAAATATGGACTGAAGGCACAAACAAATTGAACAATTTAAGAAAAGATAACCTGGGCTTCATCAAAATGAAAAATCTGTGTGCTTCAAAGGATACTAGCAAAAAGAAGTGAAAGATAATCCACAGAATGGAAAAAAATCATATATCTGATAAAGGATTTACATCTAGAATATGTAACAAACTTACAACTCAATACTAAAAAGACAAACCCATAAAAAATGGGCGAAGGATTTGAATACATTTCTCCAAGGAAGATATACAAATGGCCATTCAGCACATGAAAGATGCTCAACCTCCTTAGTCATCAGAGGAACACAAGTCAAACCACAAAGAGATACCACTTCATGCCCACTAGCAGAACTACAATAAAAAAGACACAGGGGAGTAGGTGTAGCTCAGTGGTTGAGTGCCTGCTTCCCCTGCTCAAGGTCCTGGGTTCAATTCCCAGTACCTCCTAAAAAACCCTAAAATAACAAATGTTGATGAGGATGAGGAGAAATTGGAGCCCTCCTACTAGGAATGTAAAGTGGTGCAGTCACTTTGGAAAAAAGGAATAAAGTACTGATTGATGCTACAACATGGATGACCTTGGAGAACATTATGCGGAGTGAAGAAGCCAGTCATAATAAGCCCACACGTGATATGATTCCATTTATATGAAATATCCAGAATAAGAAAATCTAGAGAAAGAGATAATATTTGCCTAGGTCTGGGGGGATAGGGAAGATGGGTGTGGGGGGGGGTTGTTAGTTAACATGCAGGGTTTTTTGGGTGGGGTGATAAAAATGTTCTAAAATTGATTTGATGGTGGTGGTACAACTCTGAACATACTAAAAAACCACTGAACTACGTCCTCAAAGTAGGTGGATTGTATCCTAAAAAAGCTGTAATACAGTCATACCGCAGGGATATGGTGGACTCCAGGTCCAATCTACCACAACAAAGTGAATACTGCAATAAAGTGAGTCACAAATATTTGTTTTCCAGTGCATACAAAAGTTATGTTTATACTATACTATGATCTATTCAGTGTAAAACAACATGTCTTTTAAAAAAGTACATACCTTAATTTTAAAATACTTTTTTGTTAAAAAAAAAGTGCTAACAATCATCTGAGCTTTAGGCAAGTTTTTTGTTTGTTTGTTTGCTGGTGAGGGTCTGGCCTTGACTGCTGACTGCCGACTAATCAGGGTGGTGGTAATTATTACAATAAGACAACAGTGACATTTGCTGCACCGACTGACTCCTCCACTCGTGACAGATTTCTCTGTAGCACGCGATGCTACCTTTTGCCCACAGTAGAACTTCTTTCAAAATTGGAGTCAATCCTCTCAAACCTTGCTCCTGCTTTATCAACTAGGTTGATGTAATATATTTAATCATTTGTTGTCATGTCAACAATGTTGACAGCATCTTCACCAGGATTAGATACATCTGGAGAAACCACTTTCTTTGCATAAGGATTTCCTCATCCATTCAGATTTTATCATGAGATTGCAGCAATTCAGTCACATCTTCAAATCCACTTCTACTTCTGGTTCTCTTGCTATTTCCACCATATCTGCATTACTTCCTCAAAGTCACCCACGATGGTTGGAATCAACTTCTTCCAAACTCCTGTTCATGTTGCTATTTTGACCTCTTCTCATGAATCATGAATGTTCTTAATGGCATTTAGATGGTGAATCCTTTCTAGGAAGTTTCAATGTACTTTGCCCAGATGCATCAAATGAACACTATCGATGGCTGCTATAGTCTTATGAAATGTATTTCTAAAATAGTAAGACTTGAAAGTCGAAATGACCCCTTAATTCATGGGCTGCAGAATGTATGTTGTGTTAGCAGGCATGAAAACAACAGGAATCTCGTTGCACGCCTGCCTCAGAGCTCTTGGGTGACCAGGTGCACTGTCAAAGAACAGTAGTAGTTTGAAAGGAATCTTGGTTTTTGAGCAGTAAGCCCCAACAGTGGGCTTAAAATATTCAGTAAACCATGTTGTAAACAGATGTGCTGTCATCCAGGCTTTCTTGTTCCTTTTACAGATCACAGGCAGGGTAAATTTACTGTAATTCTTAAGGGCCTTAGGATTTCTGGAATGGTAAATGAACACTAGCTTCAACCTAAAGTCACCAGTTGCATTAGCCCCTCACAAGAGAATCAGCCTGTCCTTTGAAGCTTTGAAGCCAGGTGTTGACTTCTCTCTAGTTAACAAAGTGCTCGATGGCATCTTCTTGCCAATAGGAGGCTGTTTCGTCTACACTAAACGTCTGATGTTTAGTATAGCCACCTTCACCAATTATCTTAGCAAGATCTTCTGGATAACTCACTGCTTCTAGAACAGCTGCTGCTTTACCTTGCCCTTTTATGTTATGGAGATGCCTTCTTTCCTTAAACCTTATGAACCAACCTCTGTTAGCTTCAAACTTTTTCTTCTACAGCTTCCTCACCTCTCTGTCATCATAGAATGGAAGAGAGTTGGGGCCTTGCTCTGGTTTACATTCTGGCTTAAGGGAATGTTGTGGCTGGTTTGATCGTCTATCTAGATCACTAAAACTTTCTCTGTATCAGCAATAAGGCTGGCTCTTGTGATGGTTTGGAACTGTGAACCCCAGAAAAACATCTTTTTAAACTTAATCCATTCCTGTGAATGTGAACCCATTGTAAGTAGGACCTTTGGATAAGGCTACTTCAGTTAAGGTACGGCCTCAACACCAATCCAGATGGGTCTTAATCCTATCACTGGAGTCCTTTACAAGCACAGTAAAATCCAGACAGAGAGAGAGAAAGCCATAGAGGGAGCATCCAGAAGCTGAATACCAACAGAACCTGGAAGAGAAGGGACAAATCAGGAGATGACACCATGTACATTGCCATGTGACAATGTCATGGCCATCAGCAAGCCCCCAGAATCAAGTCTTTGGGAAGAAAGCATTACCTTGATGACACCCTGATTTGGACTTTTTTAAAGATTTATTTATTTCCCCCACACACACACCATGCCTGCTCTCTGTGTCCATTTGCTGTGTATTCTTCTGCGTCCACTTGCATTATCAGGCAGCACTGGGAATCTGTGTCTCTCTTTTTTTGTTGCATCATCTTGCCGCGTCAGCTCTCCATGTGTGCAGAGCCACTCCTGGGTAGGCTGGCTCTTTTCATGTGGGGCGGCTCTCCTTGCAGGGCGCACACCTTGTGCATGGCACGGCACTCCTTGCATAGAGCAGCACTGTGTGTGGGCTAGCTTACTACATGGGTCAGGAGGCCCTGGGGATCGAACCCTGGACCTTCCATATGGTAGACGGATGCTCTATCAGTTGAACCACATCCACTTCCATGGACTTTCTTTTAACCTCAAAACCATGAGCTAATGAATTCCCATTGCTTAACTCTATTGATTTCAGGGTATTTGCTTGAGCAAACAAGGAAATAAAAAGTTTTCTTATCATTTGTGTGTTCACTGGGGTAGCACTTCTAATTTCCTCCAAGAACTTTTCCTTTGCATTCACAACTTGGCTAACTGCTTGGCTCAAGCGGCCTAGCTTTTGGCCTGTCTTGGCTTTCAACGTCTTCCTCACTAAGCTTAATCATTTCTAGCTTTTGATTTAAAGCAAGAGACATGTGACTCTTCCTTTCAGCTGAACACAAAAGAGGCCATTGTAAAGTTCTTAACTGGCCTAATTTCAATATTGTTGTGTCTCAGAAAACAGCAAGGCCCGAGAAGAGGAAAAGAGATGGGGAACAGCCAGTTGGTGAAGCACTCAGAACACTCAGCATTTATCAATTAAGTCTGCTATTGTGACAGTTTGAAGCTTGTTTAGTGGATCCCAGAAAAGAACATGTTCTTGAAGCTGGCCCATTCCTGAAGTGTGGGACACTTTGATTGCACTGGATTCAGCTGGGAACCTTTGATTGGATTGCTTCAGTGAGGCATGACCTAGAGTGGGTCTTGGTCCTCTTGCTGGAGTCCTTTATAAACGGAGGACTGACTGCAAGGCCACACAGAGAAAAAGCTGAAGACAGAGAAGGAATCCAAGAGCGCAGAGAGGAACCCTAGAGAGAGGAGGCCTTGCCACAAGGATGGAGTCCAGGTTTGCCTGCAGCCGACCTTCAGTGAGAGAGCATATCCGATGACGCCTTGATTCAGACATTTGTGCAGCCTCAAAACTGTAAGTTTTTGTTTTGTTTTTAGGTTCCAGGGCCGGGGATTGAACCCTGGACCTCGTATGTGGGAAGTCAGCACTCAACCAGAGCCACATCAGTTCCCCAAAACTGTAAGTTTTTAACCTAATAAACTCCCATTCATTTTAAATGGGCATGGTTCATGGCAACCCCAAAAAATCACCAGTAGTAACATCAAAGATCACTGATCACAGATCACCAGAACAAATATAATAATAATGGAAAAGTTTGAAATATTGCAAATATTACCAAAATATGACAAAGAGACACAAACTGAGCACATGCTGTTGGAAAAATGGCATGGACAGACTTGCTTGACATAGTCTTCAAGCTGTAAAAAAGGTAATATCTGCAAATTGCAATAAAATAAAGTGCAATAAAACAAGGTATGCCTGTACATGATCCTGGACAGGATCTAATTAAGGCTCAAAAGGACATTATTGAGACATATGAAAAAATTGGAATACAGACTTTAAGCTTTATATCAATGTTATGTTTCCTAACTTGATAGCTGCATATGAAGTGGTTACATAAGTAAATATCCTTGTTCTTAGGAAATGTATATGATATTATTGTGTTTAAGAAACATGATGTATACAACCTGCATTCAAATGTTTAGAAAATGGACTGATAAATAGATAGATGGATAGATAGAATGATAGAGCAAATGTGGCAAAATGAGAAGATGGGTGGATCTGTGTTTCTGGAGGGATGAAAGTATATTGGGCTTCTATGTAATATTTTTGCATTATTTTTGCAACTATTCTGTAAGTCTGAAGTTATTTCAAAATTAAAAGTTAAAAATATTGGTGGATCTGAGTACCTGGAGGATTGGGGATATGCTGGAATTTTCTGTATTGGGTTTGTATTTATTTTTGCATTATCCTATAAGTTTGAAATTATTTCAAAATTAAAAGTTTAATGACAAAAAAAGAGAGAAACAAACAGAGCAGAAAAAAGCTTAAACAACAACAATAACAACAACAACAACAAAAATCACTCTTATTTCATCTCCCCAGAGAGGTAAGAGGAAAATTGTGTCTGCCAAACAAGGTCAGAATGCAATCAAAGAACAAGAAGGTGGGAGCAGATGTGCCTCTAGCAGTTGAGCACCTGCTTCCCACACGTGAGGTCCCGGGTTCAATCCCTGGTGCCTCCTAAAAAACAAAACAAAAAACCAAAAAAAAAAAACAAACACCCAAACAATAAGCAAAACAAATGGAAAAACCAACGCAGAGGAGCCAATGTGGCTCAGTAGTTGAGTGCCAGCTTCCCACTTCCCAAATGCAAGGTCCCAGGCTCAATCCTGGACCCCAATAACTCAAAAATAAATAAATACAAAATTTAAAAAGAGCTCTTGGAAATTGGAAATTAAAACTATCATAGCCAAAATTAAATATTTATTAGGGAGTAGGGCAAAGAGTGGTGCCATATTCCACTGATCTAATTCATCATTAACTGTAAGATATACCATGACTTTATGAACCACTGAGAAAAAGAAAAAATGCTATCAACTGAACGATGACAGGCCCTCAATTATAAGGTTCATTCATCTTCTTCTACTATAGTAACAGAACCTTGATTTCACTCAGAATAACAATTTACCCATGGTGCAACAAGACAACTAATTAAGTGTCGTGTGGGACTTCCAGAAAGGCTCTTAAAAGGGAGCTAGCTTGTCTTCCTCCTTCCTGGTGCCTGGCATATAGACATGATAGCTGGAACTCCAGCATCCATGGCCTTGAGGATAGAAGCCATATGAAAATTGCAGACGGAGAAGAGTCAGGTTCCTAGTGATTTCACAGAACCACTATACCAACCGTGGACAATTTCCTTCCAGACTTTTATGAAAGAAAAACAAACTACTTATTGATGCCATTGTTAATTTGGGTTTTAAGTAATAGGCATTAGGATATAACACAACTAATTCAGATGAGTTAGAAGACAAAGTCAAGGAAATCTCCAACAAAATGGACCAAGAAATTGAATTGGAAAATAAATAAGGAAATTGTAAAAATCAGAGCGGATAAGTCCAGGAGATTCATTATCAGACTAAGATGGACTCCTGAAAAAGAACTCAGAGAAAACAATGGGAAAGAAATAATACAAGTAAATTTCCTAAAATTAAAAGATTTGAATCTCCTAATTAAAAGTGCATGGGAAGCAGACTTGGCCCAGCATCCATCTACCACATGGGAGGTCCGCGGTTCAAACCCCGGGCCTCCTTGACCCGTGTGGAGCTGGCCCATGCACAGTGCAGATGCACGCAAGGAGTGCCATGTCCCCTGCGTAGGACAGCCCCACGCGGAAGGAGTGCGTCCCGTAAGGAGAGCCGCCCAGCGTGAAAGAAAGTGCAGCCTGCCCAGGAATGGCACCACACACAAGGAGAGCTGATGCAGCAAGATGACGCAACAACAACAACAACAAAAGAAACACAGATTCCCATGCCGCTGACAACAACAGAAGTGGACAAAAAGAACATCACGCAGCAAATGGACACAGAGAACAGACAACTGGGGCGGCGGGGGAAGGGGGGAAGGGGAGAGAAATAAATAAAATAAATCTTTAAAAATAAAAAAATAAAAAATAAATGAAAGTGCCTACCAAGTGCCTGGTTCAAAAATGGGAAGCTGGGGAACAGATGTAGCTCAGTGGTTGAGTGCCTGCTTCCCATGTTCAATTCCTGGTATCTCCAAAAAAAAGAGGAGGAGGGGAGGGAAGTAAAAATGACATGCATGCCAAGACTCATCAATGTGAAATTTAAGAACATAAGAGATAAAGGAGAAATGCTAAAACCTCTAGAGAGAAAAAAACAAGTTACATAACAGGAACTTTAGAATGGTATCAACTTATTCATGTGAAAAGACAATGGAGCAATGCCTGAAAAATGATTCTTAGAAATCATTGCTAGGGAAAATGCCTTCCAATCTGGATTCTATACCTAATTAAGTTACCACTCAGGCCTGAGGGTTTTTTAAAATGACATTTTCAAACATACGAGAACTTAGAACAGGTATCTACCATGCACCTTTTTTTAGGATGGTACTAGAGGATGTGTTCCAGCAAAATGAGGGGTACTTCAAAGAAAAAGAAATGTTAGATCTAGAAAACTGTAGATTCAATATTCCTTTCAATAAAGGAAGTCTTAGGCTGACAATTACAGAGAAAGTCTAGAGAATAATGAGCTTAAATTAGAGCATTCAGGGAGATCTCTGGGAGAAGGGGGAAAGTGATTCATTATCTGATAAGCTTAAGCATTTGGGAAAAATTTTAAAAAGTAGAGAAAAGTACATGGTGGTTCTGATGGAGTGATTTGTAAAATGTTAAGGATAAGTTTATTTTAAAGTATTCAAGTTAAAAAGCCATTGATTGGCAAACAGAAAAAAATTGTACAAGAAATGCAATGTCCTCATAACACACCTTTGGCTCTTTGGTGGTCAATCTACATTGTTGAATAATGCAACATTTTATTGCTTTTATTAAATTATATAATATATCATAATGTAATTATATTGGAAGGATTCGGGGAGACGTGGTTTAACGAGCTAATTTTTTCCCACCATAATGGAATAAACATATCACTTCTTAATATGATATCAAACTATAACAATTCAAGCATTACTTAGAACTATGGAGATAAATATCAGAATAAGCAGCTAAAATTCACAATGATTGGTGACGATCAGGACTTGGGTGTAGGGAGGAGTGAGACAAGACTCTGACGCTTTTCATTACAAACCTCTTGGTACCAATATCACCTATTTTTCATACAGGCATAGATTAAAACACAGTGTTCTATGTTTTACCTAACTCACACTTCCAGTTTTGTTTTCCCTTACTGCCCCCTGTACACCTCATACTCAATACTTTCCCCTCCAGCACCTACTTCCTTGTCCCCTTATCCTTACACACTCTGGAGGATGTAACGTCCTTCCCCATCTCTGCCTAACAGATCAGCCCATCTCTACAGGCCCAGGTCTAACTTCCCTGCTGCTTGCAGGGCAAGCTGTCCTGCAGAGAGCAAAAACTAAGCACCAGCCTTCTGCCTCTCTGTATCCCTGAAAGCAAGATGGGGCATGGCACCAGCACCTCCAGTGGAGCCACCCATGAAAATGTAGCCAGGGCTCCTGCTTTTGCTGCATCTGCTCATACTGGCATGATCTGATTGGAAATACAGCCTCAATACCCACTGCCACCGCTTCCATCAGTACGCTTCATGAAAAAGCGCTCTTTCCTCAGTGGATTGTCCAAGACTTCTACGCAACGAAAGAAACCACGCTAGGTCTTTGACATAAAAGAAAGCTAAGAAATCTTCAACTAAAAAAAAAAAACAAAAAACCCCAAAAAACTACGCACCTAAGGATCAGGGCCCTGGGCCTCGGTTCCAGCTCTTCCCTCCTCTGTCAAAAGGAAAGAGCCAGACCCATGGGTTTAACTGTGGGTAAAAGCTATGCTAGGAGCTCCTAGCCAGGGGCCTGTAAACCACTTAGAACTGTACAGAAACGTTTGTGAGATGTGCATCTTCCCTGGAAGAGGAAAGCTTTCAAATTATCAGAGCAGTCTGGGAGCAAAGAAAGGGCAAGAACCCGAAGTAAGAGGACGGGGCCGTCAAGCCCTGCAGTCCAGGGCCCCAGTCACAGGCTCAGAAGGGTTTCCTGTGCCCCCTCACCGCCGGCTTGTCCCCACCGCCCGGCTCTCTCTCCCCGAGCAGGGACCACCCCTCCTGGTCGGAGAAGGGACATTCCGAACAGAGGCTGCTCTACACGTGGCACCTGCCCAGGGGTGAGCTGGTTATAGGATGAGCAGTGAGGGGCGTTGGGCAGGTGCTTTTTTTAGGATGTCCTGGCCCTGGAACAGTGTGGTGGGGTGACCTACCCTAACCCTGTACTCCCCTTGCTCCAAGCCCTGTCTGGTCCTACATTCCCTGGAGACAGACTTTTAAGGAGCAGCTGCCCTGCTGCAGGCCCTGAAACCAATATGGGAGTTGCCATTCGACAAAGACTCGGATGCTTAGGGCTATCCAAGATGGCGCCCCGTTAAGTTTCTGTCCAGCACCATGTTAAGTCTCTGCCCAGCACCACGACCACCTCAGGCCTGGCCCCTGGCCACCGTTACTACCCACCAGAGAAGGGCCTTGCTCTGCTAACCCAGCTCTCTGGGGTCCCTGACCCCCGCCCCGCCTCAGCTTCCACCACTGGACGGCAATTCTGGGCTGGCTCCCCCCTTCTCACTGGTCCTGCTGCCCCCACCCCTCACAAGTTTCCACCCATGGAAAGGGCACCTTGGGCCCGCTCTCCTCTTTTCTCCTCACCCTCTTGGATGCACGGGGGTAGGAAGGGAGCGTTCACCAAAGGGCTTACCCAGAACTTCACGAGAAAAAAGGCATTGGAGGGTCCCCGTTCAAAGAGTTCCTTGAGGCCACCCTTTTTCTCTGGGAATTTGTCGTAGATCTGGCGGATGTCCACAGCTTCGAGGTAGGGGTCATTGTAGCTTGGGCTTGACTGGCCAATGTGCACGAACAGGTGCTTGTTGTACTGTGGGGAGAACAGCTGGTCTGAGGGAGAGGCAGGAAGCAGCAAGGCGGACAGACAGACAGGCCGGATCTCACAGCTCTTCCCTGCCATGGGATTTGGAGCAAGTCCCGTAATGGCTCTGGGTCCCAGAGTCCCCCAACCCCACTGGTGAAACAGACAGTGCAAGGACTGAATGTGAAAAAGGGGCCACACACAGAGCCTGGCACCCACTGGAGCCCAATAAATTGTGGCTGTTCTTTACATTATTCTTAGCTCTGGCCATCGCTAAATGTACCCGTACCTTAGGAAAATCATTTTACATCTCATCTGTAAGACCCCAGAGAAGAGGAGGTGTTTCCGAGCTGGGCTCCGCCCTGGAGGGTTTGGGGTGCCTCAGCGCCCCTCACGTGCACCTTGTCACGACCAAAGAATCTCTACTTCCTTGGTTTCTCGTTTGTTTGTTTTCAAGGTACCGGGGCCGGGGACTGAACCCAGAACCTCATATGTGGGAAGCCGGTGCTCAACCCCCGAGCCCACCAGCTCCCCAGCCTGTTGTTCCACCTGGGCTTCTGTGTGCCACGTGGATAAATGGGTCCCTCGGCTAAGAAGGGAGTTTGAACGACTCAGGGCAGGACGGTCCACTCTGGTGTCCTGGCAGCCTGACCCTGCAGGGGACGCTGGTCACCCAGGACCCCCCGAGGCTGAAGGGGGTGGGGTGGGGGCCCCCTGTGGGTGTCCCACGGGCCGTGGGTCAGGCACAGGAGGCTCCCCAGAGGGAAAAGGACGCGGAGGGGGTAGGAAGACAGGGCTGGGAGGGGGGCTTGGGAATGGAGGAACACCCAGGGGAGGGGAGCAGAGGTGGGGCAAGAGAGGGCAGGGGAGAAAGGAACAGGGGAACTACACTAAGCCCAAAAGGGGACTGGGGTGGGAGGGAAAGTAGGGCAAGAAAGGCAGAAGCAGGTAGAAAAGGAGGTGGGCGCGGCGCAAGCAGGAGAGCCCGGGAACGAGAGGGCGGCGCGCCCGGCCCTACCGTGTCAGCGTCTCGCTGCTGCTCCAGGAAGGCCGAGAACTCCGACATCCAGAGCTTGGAGCTGGCCACGCTGCGGCCCTGCCACGGGGGTGCTGGGGGCGAGGGGGCGGGTCCTGCAGGAGACTCGAACCCTGCCGGAGTGGGAGGGGCCATGGGAGCCTGTCCCCAGAAGTCCCCCCGCCGACATGCTCTGCGAGGACCCCAGGAAACCCCCCCCATCCGTGAGGGCCTGCCGGCCGGGGGGCCACCTATCTCCCCAAAATGGGCCTCCCAGGGGGGATGGAGGAGGGGAGGGGATGGAGGAGGGGAGAGGCCAGCCTGACCAGCTCGGTCGACTCGACCCCCTGCTGGGACTGCGCTCCAGGGAGCCGGGATTCTGGAGGGCGGCTGGGCGGCTGCTGGACCGAGAGGACTTCCAGGCCCTGGGACACTCTGGCTCCCGAGGGGCAGTCCAGCCGGGGATCAACTCGTACCATCCGACATGAGCCCCCAGAGTAGGATGCTCCCCATTTTGTCCACTGCGGTATCCCCAGCGCCTGCAGTAGTCCCTGGCCCCAAACAGGCACTGAGCAAAGACTTGCTAACGAATGAGGGGCTGTGATAAGACTGAGAAGGAATGCACTGGGCGCAGGCAAGGGATACCCCGTCCTCGTGGGAACGGCTTTCCCCAGAAAGGGATGCTTAGGCGAAGTAATGAAGCACAAGCAGGAGGCCACGGGGTGAACTCGGGGAGATGGCAATCCAAGCAGCAGCAGCGGCAGAGGAAGGACCAGATTTGCAGGATGGGGCAGGTTAGAAACCAAGAGGAAAAATGAGGAAGGTGCGAACTAAAGCAGGGCAGACGGGGGACGGGAGGGGGCAGGCAGGAGAGCAACTAGGGCGCTTCAAGGAGGCAGGCCAGGAGAATCTGGGGTGGCACCAGGTTCCTAGCTTGGGAGTCTGATGAGAGGCAGCGCCTGGACCGAGGCAGGGAACCGAGAAGGACCGGTCCGAGAGGCGGTGCGGGACCTCGCCGGGCACGTGAGCCCGCGCTTAACGCAAGAGTTAACTCATTCAGCTGAGGTTCCCGTGGAGAACCTGAAAGTCCTGCTGCGGAGTTCAGATTTTATCCCAAAAGCACCAGAAGCCATTAAAGGATTTTAAGCCTAGAAGCAATGTGTTGAGATGGATGTTCTAGAAAGATAACTTTGGTGAACTACACATGATGAGATGACAAAGCCAGGGAAGAGGAGGCTGCAGGAATCCAGGCAAGAACGGACCGAGTGAGAGGACGGCTAAGAGAGCCTGGGCCGGGCTTAGGGATGTTCCACCAGGCAGATGAGGGAAACCAGCATTCAGGAATCCAGAGGGACTGGCTGCTCGCAGAGGCAAGAAAAGCCCCAGGCGGCCAGGAGCCAGCATGCAGGCTGGAAGTTATTCCCCGAGGCGGAAAAGCTGGCTGCGGGTAAGGGGCCTGCCTCACCACCCCCTCACCCCCGCCAGCGGAAGGCGGTACGGGACCCTACCAGGAAGAGGCAAGGACTGAGCAGGGGACCTGAGCAGTCAGGGCAAGGGCTCCTGCGGCTGGTCCAGCAGGTGGAACCTTCCTGCCCTTAGCCGGGCTCTGCTCACCTGCCCCAACAATGTCCAGGCTGAGAAGCTGGGCTCTTCCTGGGCCTCCCGTTTTAAAGGAGAGGACCACTGTGTCCCCAAGAGTGAGGAAGTCCCAGGAGCAAGGCATATAGGGGCAACCTACCAGGGCGGGCGGCCCCAGGGCCAGGGCGCAGCCCTAGGAACTGTTCGTGCCCTGCAGTCCCAGCGCCCGTGCAGGGAGGAGCACAGCAACTGAGGCAAAAGGCTCGAGGTGCACGCTGGGGCCAGGAACGGGCTGGAGCCAACGACTGGGCCGTGCAGCCTGAGCACGGGGCAGGGAAGCACCTAAGGTCTCCGCCGCCGGGGTCGGGGCCCACAGGCGAGCGGCCGCGCGAGGGAGCCGCGCACGGCTGACCCACCTGGCAGAGGCAGCGGAGGCTGGACGGTGTAGGTCTGTTGAGAGAAGGGTTTCACACTGCGGGGAGACGGGAGAGCGGAGGTGTAACGCCTTGTGGCAGATGCAGCCCCCCAGCCCCAGGCAGGGTCCCAGGCCCTCTGGGCCACAGGTCCTGGTGGTCCGACCACCGGCCGCCTGGTTGGCTCTGGCTGCGCGTGCCCTCAGGCTTTGTGGCAGGTCCACAGAGGAAGCCCATCTTCTGGAGAATTCCAGCCCTCCCTCCACCCCAGGTCAGCACAGCGACCTGACTCCCCGCCTCCTTCCCCTTGGGTCCTGAGCTCTGGCCCTGCCGATACCCTGGACAGATGGGAGTTGCAGCTAATGCCACCCCAGGGTGTGTGCCACCCATGCCTGAGGGCAAGGAGAGCCTAACCCTAACTTGAGGCTCCCTGAAAGGCTGGCCCCAGACTACGACCTCTGACCTCCCAGAGGCCAGGTGGTGGAGTTCAGGGCTTCTGTTCAGCTCAGGGTGCAACTGGTATCACAAGACAGGCCATACTCACTCATGGGACGTTCCGGCTTGGCCTGGCAAAGCTCCTTGCCAAAACTGAGGAAGCAAGAAGTGCAGCGTCAGCACAGCCCGTGTGCACAAGGGGTCCCTTGATGTGGGGACAGCAGGGGCGTCAGGAGGACGGGGAGGCTGTGAGCTGAGCCCGGCAGCCCCTGGGCCAGTAGCCTTGCTGCATGGGGAGCTCAGGGGCGGTCGGAAGGAAAGGCCACGCCGCTGTCTAGTGAAGCAGGCTGGAGCCACGCCCAGGGTGCATCAAGGAACTCTAGTCCCTGGACATTCCATGGCAAAAGCACCCCAACATGGTCAACACTTCTACAGCCCTTCCTTAGAGGCCAGGCCATCAGCACGGAAGGCTCTGAAATGCTCTGAGTCTAGAAACCTATTTAATCCTAAAGGTGTCCACACCGACTTAGCCACGTCCTGACGGAACACATTTTGGAAAACGTTGGACAAGAGGCTCCCTGAGGGCAGTGCCCGTCGCTGTCCCTTCCCCGCGTCCCTAGGGCAGGGCTGTCCATCCCATTTAGTCCCTAGAACCAAGAAAACCCTGGAAAGGAGTTGCCTTCTGGACCATTCCAAAAGTGTGGCCAAAAATCCACGGCTGAGAGGCCAGTGCTGAGGCCAAGAACTTTAAATTCCAGACAAGGGTTTGTTCTCCTCAAGCTGAGTGTTTGAGAGGCTGGTGCGGGGAGGGGGGCCGAGGGCTGGGGGCTCAGCTCGTGTCCCCTGGACTTCAGCTTCCTCATCTGTAAAATGGGCCGACTCTGCAGAACCACCCGGTCCGTGGGCCAATGGGGTGCCCCCTTCCCCTTGTAAAAGGTTTGCTTTATCACTGCCAAGGCCCCCAAGGGCAGCTCCAACACCCGCTGAGCCGTGACTCGGCCCCTTTGTCCTCGGCCCCTCCTGGCTCTTCCCCGGCTGAGGAGACTCCAGGGAGGGACACTCGGTCTGGCCGATGCTCCCAGAGCTTCGGAAGGGAGGGGAGTGAGAAGGCGAGGGCTGGCTTGGCCTCCGGCCCTGTGCAGCCCCACTTACCCCTGACACTGCTGGGTAGCCTGGGCCCCGGGCGAGGGCCATTTTACTGTGGAAGGCTGTGGCGGAGATGATCTGGGCGGACGACAGGGAAGCCATGCTCTGCAGGGCCTTGTCTTTAGCTGCCTGATCCTGGGGGGAGACAGCGGAAGGCAGGGCCTCAGCACTGGTCACTGGCGGGCTGGGGCGAGGTGGGGTCCGGGCCCGTGGTCAAGGAAACTGTCCCACTGCCACCGGGGCCCGGCCCCGGGGGTGCAGCTGCGGTCCCTGCACTACTGTTAACATGTTTTGTAACTTTGAGCAAATCAATTGTTTTCTCTGAAGCAGGGTCCTCACCTGTCCAAGGGGCGTGACACTGGACTATTTTATTAGAGCTTCAAGAGACACTGGAAGCTTCCATGCATTGTAACCAACGTGCCAGGCTAAGGCAAGGCCTTGATAATAGGGTGGTATAGGGGAGCTCTATTTTAAGCGTGTTTTTTCTGTAAACCTATAACTTCTCTGACTTAAAAAAAAAAAAAAAAGACAAAAAATAGAGAGCTGAGGGAGACCGTCATGGGGACCCCTGAGAACGGGGAGCTCTCATGCTTGCTCCCCTCTGCACACCGGTGCCCAGCTCAGCACCTGGCTCGTGCTGGATGCTGCAGAAATATCGGCTGGAGCCTCCGACAGGGGGCAGGAGGCCCTCGGGCAGGTGGACTGTTTGGGGGTGAGGATGGTCTCCCCTGACTCTCGCACACCCCAGGGGCTCAACTACCCTTCATGTGTCAGGAGGCGAGTACCTGCTGTCTGCCCTCCACACGTTCAAGATTCCCAAGAACGGCTCACCCGAACCAGTACACACTTAGGAAAGCCATTCATAGGACACTGGTGATCACGATAAAGTAATAATCCTTGCTTATACTTGGATGAGCCAGTGGTGCCCCACGAGCATTTCCCAATCCCAAAGGTCTTTAAGATTAATGAAACCACCTTCTATATGAAAAAAAAATTCTAATGGGAAACCCGTGTCTGCGCAAAATAAGACCTCATACACTGACGGTTACAGCTGGATTATCCAGGGTGTGAGGCTTCATTGGGGTGAAATGTTTCAATTTTGTCAACTCAGGAGCTCTGATTGGAAATTCTCTATCTTCACGATGGGTTTTTTTAAATGGGGAAAATAAACTAGTCTTTAATGATTAATAATCATTAACTGGGTAGACCCAGATCTATCTGGAGTGGAGGAAAAAAGATGAGAATTTTCTGAAATCCCTGCAGCTTCTGAGCCACTTTTGCCCTGTCGGGTTTTAGGGCCGTTTTACACGGAGACGGAGGACCCAAGCCGGGCTCAGAGGAGCCGGGCGGCCCACCAGGGTCTCACCAGAACACACCAGGCCCTTCCACTGGCCCTCAGGCCCCAGGGAGACCATTTACACTGGGGCGGCACGAGAGGGTTCAGGAGGCTCGAGCTCGTTATCTTCCTTGACTCTGACTAGCCACAGTCCTGCAAGGCTGCCAGGACGTGGGCTCCCCATCCTAAAGGTGAAGACGCTGAGACGAGGAGAAGAAGCGACCAGGATGCCGGCCGCAAGGGCAGGCAGCCCTACGGGCTCCGTCCAGATCGGCTCCTCCACTAACTTCCGGGCCTCCCTGTGCAAACCTAGAGGGGGCAGCTTCAGGCTCTGCCAGCACCCGAGAGGGCACGAGGGGCGGGGCCATCTTCAACTTGGCCAAAAACAGCATCGCGGGTGAGGCTTGTCCCTGTTCCCTTGCCTGGCCCCCTCCTCACTGTTCCTTTTGGGGTCAACCTTGGGCCCTGTTCCCAGAGGCTGGCTCTGATCACCAAAGCTGATAAGCACAAGATGTGCCTCTTCCCAGGGACACTTGCATTTTTCTGGAGGGAGAAGCCAAGCCCACCCAGCCCTCCCCCTCCAGGAAGACGGGAATGCTCTGAGATTAACGAGTGCATCCGGGGCCGGAGGGCCCCATCCACCCAGGGTCAGCACCTCGAGGCCCACCCTAGAGCTCATCTAAGGAAGGGACTGTGGGGGGAACCCGTCCTCGGCGGAGTGGGGCAGGAGTCAGGAACGAGTGGAAGGATGTGGTGGAGTGATGTCAGCGGCCAGGCTGCAGGGCCCAGGAGTGGCCGAGTGTTGGCGCTGGAGGGACCTCAGACAGCCCCTTTTTGAGCCCTGTCATTTTACAGATGAGGAAACTGAATGCAGCCCCAAGAGGTTCGGCGACTCACCCAAGCTCCCTTGGCCACACGGCAGAGCCGGTCGGCAACCGAGCCCGGCAGGCAACCAGCAGAGTTTCTGTCTGCTTCTGACCACGTGGGTCCCAGGCCCCCGGGAGAGCAGGCCGAAGCCTCAGACCTTCCCCCAGGAAAACGCTTATGTAGTGGGTGGATGGCTCCCTGAAGCCTGTCCCCTGATCCCCTGAAAGCTGACCTTGGACCCCAGGTTAGAGCCGGCGGACAAGGACAGGTGCATTCCCTCTGGGAATTAAAAGTCCCTCTCTAAACAGAACACTGGGATGGCTGCTCCCCTGCCGGAGGGAATCCAAGAGCCAGCTGGGCTCCAGGGCTGGGCAAAGCACGTGTGCCAGCCTGACAGGGAGGGACCCGCAGCTGCGGCCCAGCCAGCTGTCCCGGGCACAAAGGAGCGAGGTGCCGGTCACAGCTGTGGGGGCGGGGGACAGCTGGGCTGTGGGCAGGAGGAATGGGACCAAGGGGTGCGGCCCCAGGAGGCAGCGGGCGGGGTGGTTCCCACCTGCTCTTCCTGAGCCTCCAGCTTCAGGATCAGACAGGGTTTTTGTTTGTTGTTATTTTTTAGGAGGTACAGGGGATTGAACCCGGGACTGTGTACACAGGGAGCAGGTGCTCAACCACTGAGTTACACCTGCTCCCCTCCATCCAGGGGGTTTTAAACTGGCCTCTGAGGAGGAGCCTCAGTGCTATTGGGTGCAACAGGCTGGGCGGGAGCAGGGGGTCTCTGGCCTCCTCTTCGCCAAACTATCTCTGCCTGGAGTGACTCCTCTGTTAACTGACCAGGGTGATATCTTGTTTAGGGGAAGACAAGAGGGTTGCCGTTGCCTTAAAAGAATGTTTATAGGGAAGTGGATTTGGCTCCATGGATAGAGCGTCCGCCTACCACATGGGAGGTCCAGGGTTCAAACCCAGGGCCTCCTGACCCATGTGGTGAGCTGGCCCATGTGCAGTGCTACTGCACGCACGGAGTGCCGTGCCACGCAGGGGTGTCCCCCGCATAGAAAAGCCCCAAGCGCAAGGAGTGAGCCCCGTAAGGAGAGCCGCCTAGAGTGAAAAAAGTGCAGCCTGCCCAGGAGTGGCGCCGCACACACGGAGAGCTGATGCAGCAAGATGACCCAATAAAAAGAGACACAGATTCTGGGTGCCGCCGACAATATAAGCAGACACAGAAGAACACACAGTGAATGGACACAGAGAGCAGACAAAGGGGGGGGGGCAGGGAAGGGGAGAGAAAAAAAAAAGAATGTTTATAAGCTCCTGGTCTAGTCTAATGCCCGCAGCGTTAGATCTTCCCACCGTGGAGCTGTGCAGGCTCTGCTGTTTACGCCTCCGTGTCGGGGAACTTGCTCCCTCCTAGTTCCTAAGGGCCCCCAGGTTCCAGGGTCCAGGAGGGCCGACCCCATGGGGAGCAGCTGGTGTCCCACAGTGAGGAGCGCTTATGAGGAGCGCTTATGAGGACCCTGCGAGGTGGGGCTGGTCCAGGGAGCAGCGGGAATGCCACCAGCTCCGGCAATACCCTCAGACGCCACCCACAGGAGGGCTCCCCTCCTCCCTGCTACTCCACAGGCTCAGGTGGATGGCACGAAGGGAGCCGGCAGGGAACGGGGTCCGGAGGCATGCCCGCTGCTCTAGCACACGGACCGGGCAGCAAGCTGGCCCTACGAGCCGCGGCCAGCGAGGAGGTGGTCGGAGGCTGGCCAGCTGCAGACAGGCCACCGCGGACCTGGCGTTCGCACCCGTGGCTCTGAGGTCCAGTGACACCCCCTGTGTGGACAGGAGAGCGGTCACCTGCAGAACCAGGCTGTCCCCCATATTGAGAAGCCCAGGGCTCTCACGCAGGCAGCCAGTCCCTAAATGCCAAGGGAAGAAGACATTTTTCTGCTGGAAAAAGAGCTCCGACTTGCGGGAAGCTGGCCCCACCTGTGCCCCAGGGCCCCCCCCACCCCGCCTGCACCCGCCTTACCTTTAGCTTGGCCTGGATCTCGCGGGCTTTGCGACGAGCCAGCACCTGGATGTGGCTGGAGACCTGCGGCAGGGGAGAGAGGGCTCCTGTCGGTGCCTCTCAAACAAACAGTCTGGGGTCCCCTGCCCCCACCTCCCCACTCCCTCAATCCCCGTCTGTGGGATGAATGAATGAAGGAATGAAGGAATGAGGCGTTCAGGCCCCCAGGCCTGCCTTCCTCAGCTAATTCAGAGTCTGGCACTATTTCAGAAGAGCTGTGCCAAGCTTCTGCCCTCTGTTCTTCTGGGGTCCTGGAGAAGGACTGGGGGGCAGGGGAGCTGCTGACTCCCCAGTAGGGCGGGTTTCTCCCAGGGGTGGGCAGCAGGGAAAACCGGATCACCCATGGCGCTCCAGCTCTCCCCGAGCTGGGGCCCCCCAAGAGCCCACGCCTGGCGGTCCCACTTTGGTGCCGGGAACCTGCCTCTAGGACCCCCCCCCGTGCCCACCTGTTTCCTGGTACGAGTCTTCCCTGTCCGGAGCTTGATGTAGCGGGCGATCAGCTCATTCCGACCTGCGGAGACACCCAGGGCCTCTGAGAGGGGAGGGGGACGGCGGCTGGGGCAGGGCAGTGGGGAGGCCCTCTGCCCACCTCGAAGCGCTCTTGGGGTGAGGGTGCTGCGGGCGCCCTCCTGCCCCCCTTGCAGTAAGAGGAAGTTGAGGCTCTGCCGGCGGGGGCGGGGGCCTGGCAACCTGAGAGCCAGAAGGTTGAAAGGGCCTTGGCCCTCTGGGCAGCTCATGGCTCGGGGAGCCGTGGACCCCAGCTCAGCCCATGCTGGCTGCCACCACCCCTCCACCCCGACGGCCACCTCATGCTCCACCTTCTCCGGAGGCCTTCCGCAGGCTCCTTCCCGTTGACACCCCACAATTCAAGCACCACCCTGTCCCAGTAAATGCACAGGACTTTACAAGATCCTTGTCCTGTCCACGGGAAGCAGGGGACATGGAAGAGGTGAGTGCTGAGACACTAGGTGTCCCCAGAGAGGAGAATCAGGAAAACAGGCAGACCAACTCTCCAGTCCCGTGGCCGTGACTCAGACCAGTCGCCAGGCAAAACTGAGTGCTCACTGCATGCCCGGCCTCCTAGAAGCTAATGCCCTCGGAGACGGTACAGAGCCATCACGGCTCTACCACTGTAAATGAGATTACGAGGCGATGCACGCACGTACAAAGGACCCAGTGCGTGCCACCACAGGGAACACGCGAGGGTCAGAGGACAAGGGGTCAGCTCCAGCTGGGTGATCGCGTCAGCCTGCAGCTGGGCCTGGACCTCTGGGTGGGAGGGGCCCACGGAGAAGTGGGTGGGAGGGGAGGCAGGTAAGAGTGTGGTATCCCCTTGCTCCACTTCTGGGTCAGAGGGCACAGCCGCCAGCCTGCCCTGTCCCGCTGGGCCTTGCTGGCCTTGGAGGGCCTCGGGCTGTCTGAGCGAGGAGGCTGCTGATGCAGGGAGAGGTGAGCCCGTGGGCCGTCGCGACCGGCGTGGTGACCGGCGCACGGCCCAGGCGAAGCTGGCGCCCCAGCTGACCTTTCCCCACTGCCAAGGCTGAGTTAGGCAGCCTCCCTGAGGTCTGTCTGCCAGCCTGTCTGTGTCAGAAGGAAGGAGGGAAGAACAGACTCCGAGACTCTGCCTGTGGGCAGATCTGCACCTCAAGTGCAAGTCCAGCAAGATGTCTCTTCTCAAAGCTTTCCAGGGAAAGGTATTCCACAGCTCCTGTGGCTGTCTGATGGTCAACTGTCCAACCCTATGTCTAACTAGAGGCCTTCTTGCTGCAACTATGAAATGTGTGTCTTTCTTGACAAGCATCTAATTGATGCTTTTCAGGCTACTGAAAAAGGGGACCCAGGCTCCAGCCCAGCTGCCCCACTAACTGGCGTGACCTTGGCACAGTCTTCTCTTCTTAAACAAGTTCTTTGACGTTTCCCCCTCCAGGTTTTTCTAACCAAATTTTGAGGCTTAGAAAACAGACCTTGACTTAGCCGCAAGGAGAACCCTGGGGCTCAAATGCCTTTTCCATCAAATGAAAAGGTGCGAGGCCCAAAGAGTGTGGTTTGGAGACGAGTCTAAGGGCAAGGAAGGGGGAGGCAAGGCTGCTGAGGGCAGGGAGGTTGATTTCGGAGCTGGTGGGCACAGCTGCTGCTGATGAATGGCAGAGTCTTTGGGGGTGGGAGTGGAAAGGCTGGAGGGATGGGGAAGGCTGAACTGGAAGTACTGAGAGACCACCTGGATGAGGGGCTGGGGCTGCTCCCAGGAGGCCACGTGTCCCCTATTTGTCTTTCCCTGTCAGTTCTCAACAGCTTGGAGGCAGCACCTCCGCCTCCATTCAAGTCTGCATCTCCAACATGTGGCACATATTCCTCGAATGAATGAATGAACCAATCAGCAATTTCAGATGGGGCTACCTGGAAAGAACCCCTGAATCCAACCACCTCTCAGCCCCACCCTCTCCTGCCTGGATGACAGTAACAGCCTTCGCCCTGGACTCCCGCTTCCACCCCTGCCCTTCCCATCCCTTTCCACCACAGTGACTCCCCATTAAAACGGGCAGGTCCTGATTTCTCTCTGCTCAAAAGCCCTCCGACGGCTTCCCATCTCCCTCCAAAGGCCAGGTGCTTACGATGGTCTGGGAACCCCCACCGGATGTGCCCCCCCATTCCACTCCATCATCCCAGCTCCCCCCCCCCCCCCCGCCGCTCCTCGGCCCTTCCAGGCCCACCTGCTCCCCTCCCAGATGACAGTATGCCCTGCCTTGCCTCCTGCACATCCTGGCTCAGGCACGGTGGTCTCAGGGAGGCCCTTCCTGACACCCACTGAAA
This sequence comes from Dasypus novemcinctus, assembly GCF_030445035.2. Taxonomy (NCBI): domain Eukaryota; kingdom Metazoa; phylum Chordata; class Mammalia; order Cingulata; family Dasypodidae; genus Dasypus; species Dasypus novemcinctus. The sequence continues at coordinate 21,128,207 of NC_080692.1, read as the reverse complement.
GCAGGGTTTGCCCCCACCCACCCTGGCACTCCCAGCCTCCTTCACCTTTCTCCAGAGCCAACTTCGAATAGACTATATACTTCAAATATGCCAATAATAGTCTATTTATTTTGTGCACTCTCTGTCCTTCCCACAGAAGGAGCAATTTTTAACTGCCTGGGCATAGTAAGTGCTCAGTAAATAGTCATTAGATGATTCAATAAAACAAATAAATGAGGGAAGTGGACTTGGTCCAGTGGATAGGGTGTCCACCTACCACATGGGAGGAATGCAGTTCAAACCCCAGGCCTCCTTGACCCATGTGGAGCTGGCCCATGAGCAGTGCTGATGCGTGCAAGGAGTGCCCTGCCACGCAGGGGTGTCCCCCGCGTAGGGGAGCCCCACGTGCAAGGAGTACGCCCCGTAAGGAGAGCCGCCCAGCGCAAAAGAAAGTGCAGCCTGCCCAAGAATGGCACCGCACACACGGAGAGCTGACACAACAAGATGATGCAACAAAAAGAAACACAGATTCCTGGTGCTGCTGGTAAGGATAGAAGCGGTCACAGAAGAACACACAGCAAATGAACACAGAGAGCAGACAACTCGGGGGCGGGGGGAAGGGGAGAGAAATAAATAAAAAAAAAATCTTAAAAAAAAAATAAATAAATGAGTGAATAAGATGTTGATTAGAAGACATTCCATAGTTCTTTAAGCATCTAAGAGAAAGCTTAAAATAAATAAATGCAAATAACCTGTGACTTCTGGTGAGTCCTACATAATTTGTTTTTATTGAGGTAAAATTCACATAATACATAAATTAACCATTTTAAAATATACAATTCTGTGGCATTTAGTTCATACAGTGTTGTGCAAGCACCACTTCTGTCTAGTTCCAGAACATTTTCATGACCCCAAAAGGAATTCTTGTACCCGTTAAGCAGCCGCTCCCCATCTCCCCTCCCTCGGCCCCTGCCAATCACTGGCCTGCTCTGTCTCTACGGATGACCTATGTTGGACAGTACATGGAATCATACATTATGTGGTCTTTTGTGTCTGATTTCTTTTACTTAGTATACAGTTTCCAAGGTTTATCCATACTTTATATGCATTAGAACTTCATTTCTTAAAAAAAAAAATCTAAACTAAACTACAGACTTTATTCAAGAACATTCCTTCTTACAGCGAAATACTATTCCACTGTATGGATATACCACATTTTGTATATCCATTCATCTGCCAGTGGACTTTCAGGTTATTTCCACACTTGTAAGGCAGCAATGAACATTCACGTACAAGTGTTTGAGGTTGTGAAGTCTGAATGCCTGTTCTCGATTCTCTGGGTACATACCTAGGAGTGGAATTGCAGGAGTCCTAATATTTTTCAAAGTGCTTTCTTATTCTGGTCTCATTTGAGCCTCTCTATACAGGACGGATCCAGCTTTTTGTGGGGCTTAGTGCTTCTAAAAACTGGGAGGCCATCTTTGAGAAAAAACAAAAAATACAAATGCCAAATTAGGTTCAAAACTTTTTTGGGGGAAGTGGACTTGGCCCAGTGGTTAGGGCGTCCGTCTACCACATGGGAGGTCCACGGTTCAAGCCCCGGGCCTCCTTGACCCGTGTGCAGCTGGCCCATGCGCAGCGCTGATGCGTGCAAGGAGTGCCCTGCCACGCAGGGGTGTTCCCCGCGTAGGGGAGCCCCACATGCAAGGAGTGCACCCCGTAAGGAGAGCCGCCCAGCGCGAAGGAAAGTGCAGCCTGCCCAGGAATGGCGCCGCACACACAGAGAACTGACGCAGCAAGATAACGCAACAAGAAGACACAGATTCCTGTGCTGCTGACAACAACAGAAGCGGACAAAGAACACGCAGCAAATGGACACAGAGAACAGACAACTGGGGGGGAGGGGAGAGAAATAAAAAAATAAAAAAATAAAAAAATAAAACTTTGGGGTGATAGGTTCACTAGCGTGACAACAGTGGTGGCCTCAGGGGTGTATATGTCTGTGTCAAAATTCAAATCGTGCACTTTAAACATGTACCATTTATTGTATGTAAATCATACCTCAATAAAGCTATTTTAAAAATTAAGTTTAGGGACCCACACGAGCAAGGGGTCCTGAAGCTTACGCCTCATTCACTTCTGTCAATGCCCCCTCCTCCCCACTATAAGGCAGGCAATTATACCTGTTTGCCAGCTGTGGAAACCCGAGGCCAGATGGCCGGACCCCCGCTTGGCTTGGCCCTGGCTGAGCCCCTCATCCAGCACCGGCCCAGCACAAAGGGGATGCTCAGCTCACGGGTGCTCTTCTCAGCCCCAGGCGGGCCTCTGCTCCTCACCCAGGGTTGTGTCTTCTGCAGCTCGGGAGGCCCCTGCCCACCGGCTGAGACCCTCACTCCAGACACCCGGAGGGCCCGGCCCGATGAGGGAGGCCCCTGGGCTCGGGGCCTCTGCTTCCGGCAGGCCCTCTCGGCCCTGGCAAGCAGCCAGCAGCGAGGTCAGGACAGCCGCCAACCCCAGGGGGCCGCGTCTGGCTTTGTTTTTTTTTTTCTTCTTTATTTTCTTTTAAACGTTACATTAAAAAAATATGAGGTCCCCATATATCCCCCACCCCACCCACGCCACCCCTCCCACATCAACAACCTCTTCCATCATCGCGGCACATCCACTGCACCTGGCAAATACTCTGGATCACCGCCGCACCACACGGACAGTGGTCCACATTGCAGTCCACACTCTCCCCCAGGCCACCCAGTGGGCCACGACAGGACACACAACGTCCAGCATCCGTCCCTGCAGCACCACCCAGGACAACTCCAAATCCTAAAAATGCCCCCACACCATATCTCTTCTTCCCTCTCCCGACCATCAGCAGCCACTGTGGCCACCCTCTCCACATCCCTCCTACAATTTCTTCCCTTACTAATCACAACGGTTCCACAGCAGAACACCAGTAAGTCCACTCTAATCCATACTCTATTCCTCCATCCTGTGGACCCCAGGATGGTTATGTCCAGGCCCCCTCTACGTCAAGGGGGACTTAGATTCCTCACGGATGATGGACGCAATTCTCCTGCTTGCAGCTGTAGGCACTCCTGGCTCCCTGGTACGGTGGTTGGCTCTCTTCACCTCCCTGTCAGCTGGCCAGGGGAAGTCCAACAAACCAGAGGCTAGGAGTCGCAAGTCTGCGGAGTCTCAGGGCCTGGCCGTCACATGGACAGTCCAGTGATTCAGGTCTCCTGAGTATACACCAACCCAAACGCCAACCACAGGTCTGGTAAAAGTAACAGAAGAGGCACGTGTAGAAAGGTCGTATCTGAGTCCAATGCCGGCTTTGCAATGCTTCAAGTGGTACTTCCTCACCCGCTCCAGCCTGTCCCACCTGCCTGCAGCTGATGAGAATGCCCTCTGTGTTGGGGTGCAGGGCTGGGTTTCCGTGGGGGTGCTGAGCCAGGGGGCCCAAACGGCTTCCTTCCTGCCTGCTGCCGGGGGTCCTCCAGAGGTCAGCCTGGCCATTCCACTGCCTCCGGGCCAGCTGGCCTCTCACCCAGCTCTAGATGCACACGGGAAGCTGCTGTACTTCCTTCTGCTCTTGTGCTAATAACCGTAATAAACATTTATTGAGCACTGCCATGTGCCGCCCACTGTCCGCTGTTATCAGTCCAGACTCTGTGCGTCGACCGGCGAGTGTCACAGCTCTTTTAGCATTGGCTCACTCAGTCCTCACACCAGCTCACTACCATCACCTTCAATCTATACACAGGGAAACTGAGGCCAGGGAGGCTTGCACACCTGTCCAGGACCACAAGCCAACAAGCGGCTGAGACTCAAATCCTCGCGGCAAGGCTCCAGGGCCTAACTCTTAGCTTCTGCCCAGCAGTTCTGCTCCTTAGCAGGGGATGGGGCCACCTCTTGTAGAGGCTGAGGCTGGACCAGGTGACCCCAGTTGGACCTGTCTAGCCCAAGGAAGAAGAAAACGAGGCCCAGAGAGAGCAAGTGGTTTCTTCAAGGCCACGCAGCTTGGTAGTGTCCCAGATGCCACTAGAAGACAAGTTTTCTCAGGCTCTGCTCAGCGCTGTGTGACCGCCACAAGGGCACCTTTCCCCAGAGGTGCCCCCCACCCCGGCTGGGCTGCAAGCCGCCTCCACAACCGACCCTTCTGCTCACTCCCTGTGGATCCATCGCCCATTCCACGGGTCTCTTTCTTTCTTTTTCTTTTTTTTTTTAAAGATTTATTTTTTATTTCTCCCCCCCACCCCCCACCCCGGGTTGTCTGCTCTCTGCGTCCATTCGCTGTGTGTTCTTCTGTGTCTGCTTGCATTCTTTGTCAGCGGCACCAGGGCACTCCTTGTGCGCATCGGCACTGCACGTGGGCCAGCTCCACACGGGTCAAGGAGGCTGGGGTTTGAACCGCGGACCTCCCATGTGGTAGACGGATGCCCTAACCACTGGGCCAAGTCCGCTTCCCCATTCTCCAGATCTCTGCACAAAGCAAGTCCTTGGCGACCTCAGGCTGCTCCTGCCCCGGGTCTCAGAGGGGGGGCTGGCTCCTGGACCCCAAAGCCCACCCACTGGCTCCTGCTCCCTCATGGCCAGTGGTACCCAGAGCCACCAGGAGAGTCGGGACAGGAGAGGAGGGAGCAAAGGCTGGGCCCAGAGGGAGGGCCCTGACATGGCAGTGAGGGCCAGTGAAGGAGAGCAACGGCAGTAAGGAAGCTGGAGAATACTCAGGCGAGCTCGTGGAAGGAACAAGAGCTGCACCCTTGTCCCAGCACTGCCGCTGGCTACGCAGGCCCGGGAGGAGCCCAGGGCCTACCAGTCACACACGACCTCAGTGCAGCCTGGCCCAGCGGCTGGTCTCAGCCAAGCCCAGAATGCTCCTGGGCCGGGCCAGAAGGATGCACCCCCAGACCACCCATCAGGGGACGTGTGTCCCGCGGGGCCTGCTAGCTCATGCCCAGGGCCCCGGCTCCAGGGTGAGGACTGCAGGTGTGGAGCGGGGAGCTGGATGCCAAGGACACTGCCACCCGCACAGGCCGGGGGCGGGCCACTCTGGGCCAGGGTCCCAGCCCCACCCCCAGGGCCACGCATACCCCGCCAGCCGCCCCATCTTGTTCTCAGTCATGCCCCACACCAAAACTGTGACCCCACCTGCAAACACCTGTCTGCAGGACGTCGTCCCATGTCCCATCCCTGCCGTGCTGATTCCCTCTGTCCCTGCACTGGCCTGAGTCCTCCTGTGTCTCCGGCCTTCTGCCCCCCTTCAGTCAAGGCCTCGTGACACAGAGGAGCTGCACACCAGCTACTCACTGCCCAAACTTGGGCCTGAACTTCTCCGAGGCTCCGTTTCTCCTCTGATAAATGAGGTCAACCACACCTACTACCTGTCCTCAGTAATAAGTGGCGGAAGGTAAGTGCCGCCCCCGCCCCCAGCAGGTCAGGGAAGTCAGCTGCTGTCGTCACTACTGTTCATTGTAACAGCCCCACAACAACTCTAACAGCGACCACAAGCTCTGCCGTAACTAATGTTACTCGATGTCAAAACGCTGAGGCCGTGAGCCTCCCCGCAAGTGCAGACTGCTGGCCCGCTGTGTGTGGCCAGAGGCCTTGGGATTTGAGGGGCTTCAGTGAGCTCCGCGCTGTCCCCCTGCAGGTGGGGGCCTGGGCAGCCTCCACAGCTCTGCCCTAAACCCAGCCCCGGCCTCTCCCCGCAGGGATCAACCAAGCTGTAAACGCCTGAGCTGGAGGTGGAGGCTATTTGCAGAGGACACTTGCGACCGAAGCCCTAGAAGGCAGCCCAAAGCTCAAGGCCTCCACTGGCCCTGGACTTGGTCTGTGCCTTTCTCCGTCTCACTCAACCTGACGTTTAGCTCCCATGCGCAGCTATCTCCCGCGCGCAGCTAACGTGTGCTCCCATCCCTCAGCCACACCCAAAGGTAGAAGTGGGAAGTGGATGTGGCTCAACTGGTAAGAGCATCCCCCTACCATACAGGAGGTCCAGAGTTCAAACCCCCGGCCTCCTGACCTGTGTGGTGAGCTGGCCCACATGCAGTGCTGCTGCGTGCAAGGAGTGCTGTGCCACGCAGGGGTGTCCCCGCATAGGGGAGCCCCACGCACAAGACGTGCACCCTGTAAGGAGAGCCGCCCCGAGCAAAAAGTGCAGCCTGCCCAGGAGTGGCGCCGCACACACGGAGAGCTGACGCAGCAAGATGATGCAACAAAAAGAGACAGAGATTCGCCGAGAATGCAAGCGGACGCAGAAGAACACACAGTGGGGGAGTGGACTTGGACCAATGGATAGGGCGTCCATCTACCACATGGGAGGTCCGCGGTTCAAACCCCGGCCTCCTTGATCCATGTGGAGCTGGCCCATGCACAGTGCTGATGCGCGCAAGCAGTATCATGCCACACAGGGGTGTCCCCGCGTAGGGAAGCCCCACACGCAAGGAGTGCACCCCGTAAGGAGAGCCGCCCAGCGTGAAAAAAGTGCAGCCTGCCCAGGAGTGGCGCTGCACACACGGAGAGCTGATGCAGCAAGATGATGCAACAAAACGAGATACAGATCCCCAGTGTTGCTGACGAGAATACACACAGCAAATGGACACAGAGAGCAGACAACGGCAGGGGAGAGAAACAAAAAAAAATAAATCTTAAAAAAAAAAAATGAGGAAGCGGAAGCTCAGAACTAGGATAAATAACTTGCCCACAGTCACCCTGGTTATCGGGGCGGAGCGGGCGCCAACCGAGGCGCACGCCATCTGGCCTCGAGACTCAGAAAACCAGGTTCTAGGCCAGAAGCGGGGAGGAGGCCTTGGAAATGCTGGGAACCCGCAAGGCAGCAGGGAAAGCCCTGGAGGCTCCCGGACCTTCCGTCCCCCCATGTAGGTGGAAAAGCACACGGCCCGGGTGTTCGTCCTGACTCGGCTTCTAACGAGCCACGTGGCGGGACCGGTTCCTCGTCCATAAAATGAGGGGATCCCTTCACCCTTCATTGCTACGATAGCTCTGTGCCCAGATCCTCCACTGGGGTCCTCCAAGCCCACCGTGCCAACTCCTGCCTGGAGCACCCAGCCCTCTCTACCCAGCTCCCATGCTGCCTCCTTCAAGAAAACTTCCAAGACAAGCCGGCCCTGGTTTCCTGGCCGCCTACAACACACGTGCCTGCTGGGTGGTTGGCCAACTTTCCCGAGCTGCGGCTCCTGCTCTCCTTGTTAGACTGTGAAGTCCTGGAGACCCGCCCTGGCTCAGAGCAGGTGGGCTTCATAAGAAAAGACTGCTCGCAGCAACGGGGGGCCTGGGATGGGGCGCTCAGTGAAACCAAGGAGAAAGCAAGCAGAGGAGAAGCAGAGACAGACAGAGGGAGAGGCAGAAGGACTTGGGAAATTCATGAGCAACTTCCAGAAAGAGTGAGAAGGAGCCAGGAGGATAGGAGGCACGGCAGGCAGAAAGGAAGTTACCCGGAGCAGCTGCAGCCCTTCTGCCAGCAGGAGGGAGAAAGTGAGGCAGCCCAGGGCCAGCACTGAGCCAGGAGCAGAGGGAAAGGAAGAGCGTGAGGGCAGATGGGAGAGAAGCTCCTCCACCCTTGCCACCCCACCGCCTGCCCACAGGGGCCACAGGAGGTCAGTGGCCAGCGTGGCAACGCGCAATGCCAGGGCGAGGGTCACACAGTGACGGGGCAAAACTGCAAATGGCCGTGGGCAGGAGAGGGCAAGCAGTGCTGGGCCAGGAGCTGGCCGGGAGAGGCAGGGGTGCTCAAGGAGAGGGCCAGAGCCAACGAGCATGGGAGACTCAGCTCAGAAATAACAGGTGCTAATCCGCCATGCTGCTGTGCGTGTCATCTGCATGTCTGCCTGGCCCTGGGCAGAGCGTCCTGCCCGGGCGCGCGGTGGCCTGGGCTGGGCGCAGGCCTAATCCCACTTCAAAAAGCCAAGGCCAGGGTCCCGGGCCTGGAGACTCCTCTCCCTGCCCTGGGCCGGGCTCCCCGCAGGGCTCTTGGGGATGCCAGAAGCCAAGATGGGGCAGAGGACCAGCGGGTCCCCTGAGGGGAGAAGAGAAGGCAGAAGAGGAGCTGGAGAGGTCAGGTCTGAGTCAGCGCTGCGGTGCGCTCCTGCCCGCCTCTCCGGGCCCCACCGCCCTGCCGGACTGAGCTCAGAGCTATATATACCGCCCAGCTGGACGGGTCAGTTCCGCGCGGAGCCTCGCCACCAACGCCCCGCACGGCCCGGCCTTGGCCCGGACGCCCACGACTGGTAAGAAGAGAGGGGGATAAGCCAGCGTTGGAGCCCGGCAGGCTCTGTGCTCACGGAGGACAGGTGCTGTGGGGGCGCGGGGGGGCGGTCAGCAGACATGGGGTGCAGCCTCCCGCCGGGCCCCTGCCCAGCGCCTGACCCACCTGAGGCTGGGCCAAGCCGCAGGCGGGGGGGCAGAGGGGAGCAGGCCGGCTTGCTCAGCAACGGGGCGGGGGACAGAACCCTGCTGGGGGGCAAGAGAGCTGGGTTCTAGTCCCTGCTCCCCCCAGGACCAGCTGAAAGATGCTGGAGAAACTCCCGGCTTCTCTGAGCTCCCTTTTCCGCAACTGCAAAAGGGAGATTAAACTCCTCCCTCACCTTCCTTGAAAGGATCAAGAGATAATGGATGTCAAAGGCTTCGGGGAGCTCTAGGGCTCTTTGTATGTAATAAACATAATTAAGAGGCTCCTGGCCTCTGCCCCTCTCCTCCCCCTTCCTCCCACTCCCCTCACACGCGAAGGAGAGACCCGGTTTGCCAAGCACCACTTTCACTGCTTGCCCTGCTCAGGCTCCAAACAGAACCCCGAGCCCAGCACTGCCAGCCCTGCCCAGAGCCCGCGGCCCTGCGTTTCCCAAGCACGGCTCTGCCGGGATTGTGTCTGCAGGTAAATCTCCTAACCCTGATTTCCTCCCGTGAGGAGAGTGGGGCTAGAAATGCCTAAAGAAAGCGAAGCAAGAAACAAGCCGCAGCAAATAGACACAGAGAACAAACAACCGAGGTGGGTGGAGGGGGAAATAAATAAATAAATCTTAAAAAAAAAAAAAGAAAGCAAAGCGTCCCAAGTCTCTGATCCACAAGTCATGTATGCCTGTTGAGCTGCCCACTTCTGCACCCCTTGGCCCCCCCAGACTCCTGCAGCGCTCCCCCTGCGCTGAATGCTTCTTGCACACTTCTGTTTTGCACAACCTGTGACGTGTTCCGTGTAAAATGTTCCCTCCAAACTGGCAGCTCCCCCTGCCCTTTCCACCTCCCCAGCCCCATGGGCCATACCCACCCATTCCCCAAGGGCTCAGCTTCCTCATCAGCTAAATGGGGATCACCTGTATAAAGCACCCAGTACCACACCTGGCACCCAACAGGTGCCTCCTCCAGGAAGCTTCCGGGGGGCTGAAAGTGAGGAGTGACCATCGTGGAGCAGGAGGAAGGGGTTGGCGCAGGGCTGGGATGGACGCCTACAGGAGAGAGACCCCTCTGCACACCCAGCGAAGCACAGAGGTGGGGGGGGACAGGGAGAGGAGCAGTTGTTCCTGGCCACAGAGGAGCAGGCCAGCGGTCCAGCTGGAAAGGACCGTGTCCCAACCAGCGAGGGAAAGGAAGAAATCATTCTGGCCGCGTAAGGCAGGTCATTCACAGGTAAAGGGTGAACAGAGGAGCTGTGGGCACTCGACCACTCCCTGGGCCAGTAACACCTAGATTTGAGTGTGGCCAGCCGCCAGGGGCCCCTCCCACGGCACTGCCACAGTGCCCTCTAAACAGCCGCAAAGCGCCTGTGCTGGGAGGGCGGGGGTGGGGGACCCCTGCATGGAAACCCCCGCGGGCCACCGGAGCCGCCACGCAGTGACAGGGCGCCTCTCGGCCGCTGCCCCCAAATGGCTGTCTGAAGCTGGGGGTCCTGGGGGGCCTTCCAAGGGGATCGTCCAGCTGCTCGGTTTTGTTTCTCGCTTCGCCAGCTGCCCTCCTCTTCCACTCCAGAGTCCACACGGCCCCACGCAGCCTGCTTGGCCCCACGTGGCCGCCAGACAGAAAGCGTTTCCGCGCCGTTTTGGATCCACAACCGCCCGCAAAGAGCAAGGCTTTTTCTGACCGCCCCCCGCTGGAGGTGACCTTCCCTAAGGAAACGGTCAGCAGCACCCAGCTCTTCACTCTCTCCTGGGACCCGCTCCCCAGCCTGCCTCGGATGACAGCCATGGGTGCTCATCTTTCTCCCACACCCTCCCGGGAAGAGTCTCCAGGCAGGGACTGACCCACCCACAGCTGGCACACAGAAGGCTCAATGCGTGTCTGTGGCATGAAAGAGGGAATGAATGAAGGAGGGAATGAATGGCTGAGGGCATGAGTCTGGTAAGCCCATCCTTTCCGGCCTTCAGAGCCAAAGTGGGAAGGTTGGTGACGCTGGGTGCCTGCCCAGGGGACGGCTAGTGGGACTTCCCTGTCTGCTCCAGGGCGGATCTTCTCTCTTACCCAGAGCCCCCATATTCCAAGTTTTCAGCCACCCCAGTTTGCGCCCCTCTGTGCCCCGCCCTCCACCCCCACTCGAAGGCTTCTCCTCAGATAGCCTGCCACCCCTGGGGAACAGAAGCAGCAGCGTCCACTTCTTGGACGCCCCGAGGGCCTCCCCTCCACTACTCGGAGGGGACCCCAAGGTGGCCGTGCCCAGCCCCGTCCCCCAGGCCTCACCGGCGGGGGCGTGAGCCTGAGCGCGGTGTCCGCGGCCCAGCCCACAGCCTCCTTACCGTACATCTTGCCCTCGTCCGACAGGATGATCTTGCGCCGGCCGCAGGGCGGGTAGATGGCCAGGGCCTCCTGGAAGCTCTGCTCGATGTCTGGGCTCCACACGCCCTCCGCATCGTTGTCGATGGGCTTGTCCAATGCCTGGCTGCCCCCCGAGACGCTGCTCCCCTCTGGGGAGTTGGGAGAGCTCCACTCGTTGGAGGTAATGGTGCCGGCCTTGCCCTCCAAGGCTCCGCTTGGAGGAGCACCCGTTGGACCTGCGGGGACAGACACCGAGGCGCTGGTGAGAAGAGGGGAGCCGTGGGGACATCGGGCAGGGGGCTCAGGGGGTGCCAGAGTCCCCAGACTGCCTGCTCCTCCTGACCCGAGCAGGGGCGTAGAGGGAAGGCCAGGGATTCCGGGGGACCGAGCGCAAACCACAGACCCGGGAGAAGTCCAGAGGCTGGGCTCATGGGCAGGTCGTCTCCCCTCCGGAGACCTGAGCCACCCCCCATGTCGACAGCGCGGAGCGGCCTGGACAAGGAGACCAGGACCAGATGCCAGGGGATGTCCTGGCATGAAATCAGTGCCGGGCAAAAAGGATGCAAAACGAGAGGCTGGCCGGCTCTCTCCTTATTCCATCCCCAGGCTCCGATTTTTAAAATAAAATTTTTCTCAATTTTATGGTGGTGAAATATATGGAACATAAAATTTGCCATTTTAACCATTTTTGAGTGTCCAGTTCAGTGGCGTTGATTACAATCACCTTGCCGTGCCACCATCGCCACTGTTTCCAAAACTTTTCCACCACCCCAAAGAGAAACTCTGTACCCATTAAGCAACGAGCCCACAAGTCCCCTCCCCACCAGCCCCGGGAACCACTCAGCTACTTTCTGTCTCTTTTTAAAGGGAGATTTTTAGCCAAGGCAGATTCTCCCAGGTGGGGACAAGGGCAGGGTGAGAGGCTGGTGCTTCTGGAGCTGACGGCGAGAGCCCTGCCCTGCCACGACCACGAGACAAACCAGGGATGTCTCTGGGAAGCCAACTGTCCAAGCTGTAAATTTCCGGATACAACTCATGGGACTCTGGGAAGGAGCAGGGCACACCAGCAGGTGCAAGGCGGTCTTTGGAGGAGGCCGCCACGTGGGTACCACGAGCCCCCAGCCTCTCCCAACCACAGGGCACGTCTGCAAGGGGGGCCTCTCCCCATCACACACATCACCCCCTTTCCTTCTCCCCCATCAGCCACGGCCATTGCGGTCCACCAGCCCAAACTCAGGCCCGGGAGTCTAAACCCCTGCGTTCCCACCCACTGCCCTCCAGCACCCTCTGAAGGCAGAACTTCCTCCCTTGTCTCTCCCTCCCCCACCCCTCAGCCCCTCCCCACCCACCCAGTCCTGCCCTCAGCCTCTAGAGGACAAAGTCCTTCACAGTGAGGAGCTGTGAGTGTGGTCAGCCTCCACAGGGACGCAAAGGAAGGCACCGGAAGGGATGTAGAGGAACTGAGGAACTCGGCCAGGCTCCTAGTGCGGCTATGCAGTCGGAAGGAGGTTAACCATGGAAATTAAAGCAGGGACCCTAGGGGAAACCAAATCCAACCCCTTGCTGGTGAGGACACCAAGGGCCAGAGAAGCCAAGGACGTGCCCGAGGTTGCACAGCAAGTATAGGATGCAGCTGGGCCTTGATCGCAACCCCACTGGGCCCCAGGCCTCTCCGGCTGTCCTCTCTTTGGCCTTTGAAGCAAGCTCTCATGAAGGATTGTCCAAGGGGGCCCTTGATCTTCAAGAAGCTAGCTTACCCTCCACCTGGAATTCTGGTCTTGATTCTATCATGAACTTTAAAACATTTTTTTCTGTACCTTCTGAAACAAACTTCTTAAAAAGAGGTGTCAACTTCAATTTCTGGCAATATGGTAGAGGAGATGATTCTAAGACTCTCGCTTCATAAAAGGAACTTAGAAATGATATATCAACTGTAACAGATACATTTTTAAATATAGAGCTGACCTCAGAAGAAAAGAAAATCCCTAGTGGCCCAAAATGAGAATGCTAAGCGACTCCTAGAGGCCCAAAATGAGAGCCCACTAAGCAGTAAGCAAATGAGCTGATGCTACAGGAGTTCTGGGAGGCAAGAGGTGAAGCTGAGCTCATCAATGAAGGATTTAATGGCTAGAGGTAAGACCTTAGACCTGAGAGATGTGGAGAGGTTGGAACTGGAAACTACATCCAAGTCCTCAGAGAAAGGACGAAACAGTGCAAAGCATGGAAAGTGACAAAGCAAAGGTTGTCTATCTTGGCCTGAGCTATAGCTATAAAAAATAATTTTATTTCCTAAGAATTTGCAACTGTTGGCCTGCCCTTAAGGGGACTTGATATTTGAATTTTATATTGCCCAGGAACTACCAGCCAATTCATAAAAATAAACACAGCTCCCAGACTGCAGAGGATCCCCATAGATAAAGCCTTGCTAAAGAAGATCTCATAATCCAAAATAACCTAGAAGAGGCAGCAGTCCACTGTGATCAAAATCTACTAAGATCAGATCCCCAAGAGCCAAAGATATAATTGAACTATCACACAGAAACTATTACATATTCACTGAATTTAAAAATTCAATAGTTGGAATTAACAGCAAAGTCAATACAGCTAGAGAAAGAATTAAGAACCTGGAAGACAGATCTAAGGACATTACCGAAAAGCTTATTTTATACTGTGCACAGAAATAAGAGACATATAAAAAAATGAGGACACAGGGTATGGAAAACAGAATACAACAGTTCAGTATACACCAATTAGAATTCCAGAAAGAGGGAATATAAATTATGTAGTAGAGCAACATTTGAAGAGATAGTGGCAGGGAATTTTTTCAGAATTTATTAGAGATATGTATCCTCCAATTCAGGAACCATACTGAAGTCCTAAACAGGGCAAATTCAAATAGAATAAACACATATTGTAAGGATACTGCAGAATATCAAAAACAAAAAGTAGCTCTTAAAGGCACCCAGACTGAAAAACAGCAGATTGCCTACAAAGTAAGGACTATAAAATTGAGAGCAAACTTCTCAACAGAAAGTCTAGAAGACCCAAGATAATGTCTCCAATTTGCTGGGAGAAAATAACTGTCAACCTAAAATTTAAAACCCAACCAAATCACCATAGGACCATACCACACAATGAACCCTAAAGTAAACTATGGACTATTGTAACAAAGGTTCCATACTAAATGTAAAGTATTAGTAATACAGAAAACTGAGGTGGGATGGTGCGGGGTGTACAGGTACTCTGTATTTTCTGCATGGTTTTTCTGTAAACCTCTAACTTCTCTAATAAAATTATATATATATATAATATATTATATATATAATTCAAGAGTAAAGACTAAATAAAAGGAATTTTCAGGCAAAGATGGGAAGAATTTACCATTAACAGACCCTCACTGGGAAAAAAAAAAACACCAAAGAAGGTACTTTAAAAAATATAATAGAAATAATATGGAAAGAAGGCATGAGACACAAGGAGGAAAGGAAAGCAACTGGTAAAAATAAGACTAAATCTAAACAACACTAACTTTAAAAAAAAAACCAATAACAATGATGATGACCAATGTGGTGATGCAAGTATTAAAAATAAGTATTTAAGGCAAGCGGACTTGGCGCAATGGATAGGGCATCCGCCTACCACATGGGAGGTCCGTGGTTCAAACCCTGGGCCTCCTTGACCCATGTGCAGCTGGCCCACTTGCAGTGCTAATGCGCGCAAGGAGTGCCATGCCACGCAGGGGTGTCCCCTGCGTAGGGGAGCCCCATGCGCAAGGAGTGCGCCCCGTAAGGAGAGCCACCCAGCGCAAAAGAAAGTTCAGCCTGCCCAGGAATGGCACCGCACACACGGAGAGCTGACACAGCAAGATGACACAACAAAAAGGAATACAGATTCCGGGTGCTGTTGATAAGGATAGAAGCCCTCACAGAAGAAGAACACACAGTGAATGGACACAGAGAGCAGACAACTGGGGGAGGGGGAGGGGAGATAAATAAATAAATCTTTTTTTAAAAAAAGTATTTATAGAGAGGTAGGTACATAGACAATAGAAGATGGGTAGAGAGATTAGATTAGATAGATAGATAAATAGATAGGTATGGAAAAAACATATTTCTGAACTAAAAATTCAGAAAAAAACCTTGATAAAATTCAAGGTGCATTCACAAAAAAAAACTTAGCAAATTTCTAGAAATAAAAGGAAACTTCCTTAATCTGATAAGAGGTATCTTCCCCAAACCAATAAATGCCACACTTGAAACATCTTCAAAGTAATGAATAGGATAAAGAATGCTCATTTCCAACACTTACACTCACATCATATTAGAAGTCCTGGCCAACACAGTAAGAGAAGAAAAAGAGATATAGTGGATAGAAAGAAATTGTCAGGAAGTGGACCTGGGCCAATGGAGAGGGTGTCCGCCTACCACATGGGAGGTCCAAGGTTCAAACCCCGGGCCTCCTTGACCCGTGTAGAGCTGGCCCATGCGCAGTGCTGATGCGCGCAAGGAGTGCCGTGCAGTGCAGGGGTGCCCCATGCGTAGGGGAGCCCCATGCTCAAGGAGTGCAGCCCGTAAGGAGAGCTGCCCAGTGCGAAAGAAAGTGCAGCCTGCCCAGGAATGGTGCCACACACACGGAGAGCTGACACAGCAAGATGACATAACAAAAAGAAACACAGATTCCCGTGCCGCTGACAACAACAGAAGCAGACAAGGAAGAACATGCAGCAAATGGACATAGAGAGCAGACAACTGGGGGTGGGGGGAGGGGAGGAAGGGGTGAGAATTAAATAAATCTTAAAAAAGAAAAAAAAGAAATTGTCATCATTCTCAGAAAATATGACAAAGACTGAAAAGATTCTGCAAATGGTAAAAACTTTTTAAAGAAAACATTCCATTTACCACAGAAACCAAAGCCATAATTTATCTAGTCATAAATCTAACAAAATAGGAGACCTTTGCAGAGAAAACTGTTAACCTTTTTGAAATACATAAAATAAATGGAGAGAAATCGTGTGTTTATGGGTGGGAAAACAATACAACGAAGATGTTGAATCTCTTCAAATCTCTTCAAACCATAAAGTCTATCCAATTACAATAAAAATTCCACCAGATTTTTCACAAAGCTTAACAATTTATCAAAACATATAGATAAGGAGGCCAATGTAACTCAAGTAGCTGAGCGCCTGCTTCCCATGTACGAGGTCCTGGGTTCAATCCCCGGTACCTCCTAAAAATAAAAATAAAATAAAATAAAAAGAGAAAGAGAGAGAGAAAGACCATCCTGGAGTCGTCTAACTCGCTGTCTTCCTGCTGCCTTCGTTCCCTGGGTCTCCTCTTTGCCAGGCCGGTTCCATCAGTGTTCTCCTCCGGGTTCGCAGCTGACCCTCCTTGCTTAAACCCTATACATAGTCCGGAGCTTCCACTTCTGCCATCCTTTGATGCCCAAAGCTGCAACACCCTCCTGGCTTTAGGCCAGTAGTGTCTACCTCCCAGGCGTCTCTACTCAGATACCGGCGAAGCTCTTCTAACTCAACGTGTCCAAAACCAAACTTTTCAGCTCGCCGCGGAAGCCTGCCCCTCCTCCTCTATGCTTTTTCAGGAAATGGCATGACCACCCACCCCAAGGTCAAAAAAGGGAGCAGGTTTTGCCCTTTCCCTCTTATCTCCACTTCCAGTGCATGACCACATCCTGTCTTTCCTAAACCTCTCCGGAATCCACGGTTCTCTCCATCTCACTGCCCTGGCTCGTCTCCACCAGCGCGCACCTGGGGGACTGCAGCGGCCCCCGCCACACTCCCCCGTCTTCTCACGGCTCCCAGAGGGATTTTTCTAGACTACGAATCCGATCAAGTAAATCCTCTACTTAAAATCTCTCGACGTCTCTGCCGTGCTCTTGGGATGCAAGTGCACCCTCCAGAGGCGATGCTGGGGCCCCTGGCCCACTGGTTCCCGCTCTCCCCCACCATCTGCACTGCCCTCCACACTTCTGCACTCCCTTCCTCGCACCCGCCCCCAGACCCCAAACTCAACCACCCCTTGGGCCTTGCCCTCAGCGTGCCAGCCCCTTTCTCCAGCCCTAACCTCTGCTGCCTGGAACGCCCCATCCCAGCTCTTCCACCCGCCCAACTCCCACCCACCCTTAAGGCACCGCCAAATCCGGATTAGGTGCTTCCCGTGCACTCCGACAGATCCCTCTCCGTGTCCTAGCACCCATCTCCCAGTTAATGACCGTCCTCACCGCACTTCAGACCCCTCGAGGGCAGCAGGGAGGTGTCTTTCTCTGCTAAATCCTCGGCACATTGTATAAGAGAATGAAAAGTGAATGGATATTTGATAGGTTTTCTTTGTGGAATAATGTCTCCCTTGGGAGAACAAACGTGTTTAGCTTCCGGAACCACAAGGAAATCTCAGGAAACGTCTAGATCACGGCACACCACTGGGGTTCATTTTGGAGGTTGGTAAAACCACAGTTGAGGGCTGGGAATCAAGAGGTGAGCTTTGGTTCCAGTTCTCCACCAACCCCGTGACGTGGGAAACCACTTCCTTTCTCTGGGCCTGGGTTTGCACATCTGTAAAACTCGAGAGACTGCCCTAGTTGGGATAGAGGGTCCTTTCCGTGCCCACAATGTCTACGGTTCACACGCCCTACCCAGACCCCCCGCTTACCCGGGGAACATTCCCAGTGGCCTCGGAACCCACCGTGCATACTTCCACCCGAGCTTTGTTCCCAGAAGGCTCTGGAGGTACATCCCACGTGATGGTCAGTAAGACGAGATGTTACCAGGACAGGGGCTGGCAGGGCGTCAGCAGGACATAGGTACTGTCATCATTTTATTAAGCTACAAAGAATGCCCCAGGGGAAGGCCTGGTGCCCGTAACGAGCCCAATAGTTCCCCAAACCTTAACATCCCAACTGAGGTCTCCTAAGACCTGGCTTTAGCCCAGATTTTCTTCTCGGACCCGACAGGAAGCCCTGATGGAACACCTGAGCCAAGCGGAGGGCGGACGTGGAGGCCACGACATTAGGCGAGCTGGGAAGGAGGGCAGCCCAGCAGGACACCCATCCTGGGGGGACCAGAGGCTCCCCGGGCCGGACGCGGCCCCACAGATGAGGTTCTCTGAGGACCTGCACTCTGTGTCCCCATGATTGGGACTGTCCCAGTGAAAGCAGGGCAGCGGGTCACCCAAGGCCCCGGGCCACGGGACTCTTTACTGAAATGGAGTTGCTCCCAGCGCCATGTGGCCCTGCTGCCCCCGGTCCAGAATGATCCCTGGCCAGCCTCCCCCGCCCTCACTGCCCACGGCCCCAGGCCTGGCAGCTGCCTCCCCTCTCTAGGCAAGGCCGCCCACACAGCCTCTGCTCCGCAGCCAGGGCAAGGGGGTAAGGCAACACCAACCCAGAAGCGGCCCCACTCCTCCTCCTTCCCCACACGCTCCACCGTGACCCCTGCGGGCTTGCCAGGCTGAGACCTGGAAGGGGGGGGACAGATGGCACGGTTAAGCCTGAGCCATGTGCCCCGGTTGGAGGATAAAAATAACCCCTGGCTGGCCTCTCCAGGCCTGGCCCGGAGCTCCTGCTCTGCCCTGAGGCCAACCCCAAAACCCACCAGGCAGCCCCCGCAGAAACCCACCCCCCAAACCTGCCCTGCTCCCTGCTTGGAGGCCACAGACGCCGTTTACTCAGAAGAAGCAGGAATTGACAGGCTTTTACTAAGATTTTTGTAATAATCAGAGCAGTAAGCGGGGGTTCTCCGGGACCCCTCCTTCAAAAACATTTTCAGAGCAGAAAAGGAATGGAGAAACCAAGGCGCAGGGAAGGCAAAACCACCTGCCCCGAGAAGGTGGCAGAAACAGACCCAGAGCCTGAAGTCTCCTTTCTACTGCCATCACCTTTTGCTAAAATTCCTTACAGGAAATAACTGGAACGTGCACATTTATAGGGACAGAAAGTCGAGCACAGGGTACCAGGGCCGGGGCTGGGGTAGAAATGGGGAGTTAATGCTTAATGGGCACAGAGCTCCCGTTTTGGAAAAGTTTTGGTGATGGACGGTGGTGATGGAAGGCCAACACTGTGAACCTAAGTCCACAGCTCTGAACTGTGTACGTGAAAGGGGCTAAAACAGGAAATGTTATATGGTATGTACAGTGACCACAATAAAAAGTTAAAAAAAAGAAAAAAGGAAGCTTATGAGACATGCCTGGACATCCAGAAAGTGATGGGAGGCTGACGAGCAGAGCGCCCAGGTCCCCGACTTTGAGGCGAGACAGGGCTCCCTCCCTCCCCTCTCCACACTCCTCCGACGCCAAGAGCTCGGGGGCCCTGGGCTGAAGGTTCCAGCCATGCCAGGCTCCCCTTCGTCTCTGGGCTCTGCCATCCCGCCCGGCCATAGCTCAGCTCTTACCCCGCTGCCTCTCTCCCTGGGGCCCTTGTAAAGAGAGCGCTACTTCCTTCATTCCAATGCCTGTCCTCTAAGGAGCTGGAGAAAAAAGAAAACTTGGGGATTCTCCCAAGAAGACCCATCCAAATGTTCCAGATCCTTGAGGCCCAGAAGCATAAAGGTGCAGAAGGCAGGAGGACGGCCAACTGGAAACCCTATCCCTGCGGCTTCAGTGCCAGCTCTGAACTCCTTCTGCGGGCTGGTGGGCTGCACTGCAGGGCTTGGCTATACGGGTCAGTGGAGTGATGTCTCGGAATTCAAGTCTTCTGTCCCAGTCTTTTATGGCTCCCGTTCTATTCCAGCACAGGCACAGTTCTTCGCCATCCAATACGCTTTAGGGCAGGGAAGAAAACCGCTCCCCCCATCGTCAGCCCTGGCTGTTCCTACTGGACCAGACTGCAGATTGGGCCCAGCTCTCTAGCTTGAGGGGCCAGATGTGCAAGTGCCACGAGGTGCTGCGTGTGCCAGAGCAGAAACACAAGGTATGGGCCTCTGTACCAACACCCCGATGTGGGCAGGGGGTGGGGGGTATCTCCAAGCCTCGCTGCTTGACCTCATTTTGTAATTCCTGGATAAAAAGGAGAGGGGCAATCAGAACAGTGGGCCCTGACCTTCTTCCAGACTTACCCCCACCCCTCCCTCCGGCCCCAGAGACCATTCACCTTGTTTTCCTGCTGCGGATGGGCTTCTGTACGAATCTCATTCCTGCCACCTGTTCATCCTTGAACATCTACTGACACCTACTCTTGGACTACACGCAGGAGGAGCAGGTCCTCACGGGGCTTAGATGGGGAGTGACTTTAGATGGGAAGTGGAGGGGGCAGGACAGACATGTAAATGTGTAGGTGCCACGAAGTATCAGAGGCTTAAGAGGAAGCGGTCACAGGGCACGGAGTATGGCACCAAGGCCCAACTCAGGCTGCCTCGTCGCTGCCGCGGTCCCTGAGCCCAGCTCCCCGGCCCCTGACCCAGGACATCTACTGCCCAGTCGACTCGTTTGGTGCTTGCCAAGTGCTGCCTTGGCCGGTCAGCCTTCTGTCTGCCGTGTCTAAGACGATGTCCTTATCAACCAGAGCCAAGGCTGCTGAGGACAAGGGCACGTGTGTGTCCCCCGAGGTGCTCGCTGTCACTCAGCTGGCCGGACAGGAGGACGGGGGGGGGTGCGGCGCAGAGGCCGAGGCCCACCTCCACACAGGTAGGGGTGCTCCCCACCTCCTCTCCCCTGTGCACAGCTGAACCCCGCAGGATGAGGTCAGGCGCCCCAACGTCCGTGGAAGCCTGGAAGTCCAGGAGGTGCCCGGGACACTGGGGGACACAGATGTGCTGCTCACCAGAAAGCAAACTACTTAATTAGTGATGCTTTACCTCTAAGAGTTTCCCTTTTGAAAGCCCACTCTGAGCCAGGCAATGGGCACATCAGCACCTCTGGGACCCCCAACACCCTTGAGGTAACTACCAGTACCCTCGTCCACAGACGAAACAGTAGAGGCTCCTCGGGGAGGGCCAGGGCCTCAGCTCTGCAGCCTTCCCGACAAGCCGCCTCTCCTCACCACACTGCCTCTGCACCTGTTTTGCCTGCACTTCCATAGACCGTAGGAAGGCAAAGTGTTCTGACTGCAGCACGAGGGAGTCAAGTTAGATGTGAAGAGGAACAGGGAGGGGAACCAGATCCTGGATTGACTGGCGACATTGGTGGATGTAAGACCCCGCTGCTCTCACAGCCTCTGGTCAAGGTCCCAGGGGAGATACAGAGTTCGCAAAGGGTGTGTGGGGGAGAAAAGGGCCACAGAGGAGAAAGTTGCCCTCTAATTTACAGGGGAGACAAAGGTGCTGAGAAGAGAGGTGACTCGCCAGGAAGCCGCATGAGTCAGCGCATGGGTGACAACTACATCTCAGCCCCGCACTCCCTGCCCCCTGCCTGCGGTCACGACCCGCCATGAGCAGCACCTGGCTGCGTCTCCACGAGGGGACTCGAGGGGGTGACCACCCACGTGGATCAACGAGCAGGTTCCCAGCCAAGAACATCCCCTTCCCTGCGGATTCTCAGGCCTGACGTCTCCCCATTAGTGCTCCAGCCCTTTGAGCCTTTCATTCAAAAGTCAACGTTGGGCACTGAGTGCTCTGCGCCGGGCACTGGCAGACACTCGAGTAAGGCATGGTCCTTGTGTCTAATGTGTGTGTAGGTGGGGGGGGGTCAGGGTGCCCTGTGAAGGTGCAAGTACCTGAGGGGGGGGGGGAAGGATGGATTTTAAATAGACGCTGAGCTCAGGGCCCTGGGAAAACCACACCAGACAGATACCTGAAGGGCAGAACGGTGCAAAAGACACGAGGAGGCACAGGGAAAGAAGAGGCAGGAGAGGAGGGAAGGAGACCCTGCAGGGGACAAAGGAAATGGCCTGTTCAAAGAGGCAAGACAAGTTCCTAAGGGGTGGGACAGTCCCTAAGATAAGGGACAGGAGGGGGAGTGGAGGATGGGAAAACCAAGTGCCAGGAGAGCAAAGGACAGGCTGGGCTGGCCAGAGGACTCTGCTGGAAAAAACTGACCCCAAGGGGCCTTTAAGAAGGCAGGGCCAGGGTTTGCTAGAGACCAGGAAAAGGCCCATCTCACCAAATAACAAAACCAAATGAAACCTTGGTGCCTCAAGGCCTGGATTCCCACCGCTGGAGCACCCGCCCTGCATGCTAAGTGCAGCCCTCCTCTTCCAGCCTCTGTTTCCCCATCTCTCCTACGGGATGAGAAGACTCGCCTGGCAGAGCTGTCATTGGGACGCAATGCAAAAGGACAGCAAAGCCCACAGAACACGGCAAAGCGTGGACATCCAGACGAACCTTACTGGGAAGATGTTCATCACGCCATCTTGGGATGGGATGGGAATGGGGAGTGTATGGAAGGAAGGAAAGCAAGGGAGGGATTCCTTCCAGCGTAAGAATGTGTTGGAGAGAAGCAGATGTGGCTCATGCGATTGGGCTCCCGCCTACCACACAGGAGGTCCCCGGTTCGGTTCCCGTTGCCTCCTAAAGAAGACAGTGAGCTGACACGACAGGCAGGCGCAGCAAGCAGACATGACAAGATGACACGAGACACAAGAGGGAAAACAACCAGAGATAGAGCAAAGCAGGGCACAGAGGTGCTTAAGTGATTAGGTGCCTCCCTCCCACACCAGAGGTCCCCAGTTCGGTTGCCAGTGCCTCCAGAAGAAACAGACGAACAGACAAAGCAAGTGCAAATAACGAGGGGGTGGGGAGAGACAAACAAAATAAATCTTTAAAAAAAGAATGTGCTGAAAAGGTATGTCAAGAAAGTGAAAAGGCAGCCCACTCAATGGGAGAAAATATTTGGAAACCACATATTCACAAATGTTTGATTTCCATACTTTATAAAGAGATCATACAACTTGGCTATAAAGGAGTAAGCACTCCAATTTAAAATGGACAAAAGACTTAAACAGACATTTCTCCAAAGAGGACATACAAATAACCAAAAAGCACAAGAAAAAAATGTTCAATGTCACAAGCTATTAGGGAAATGTAAATCATCTCACAACTCACCGAATGGCCATTATTAAAAAAACAGAAATCAACAAGTGCTAGAGAGGATATGGAACTAGGAACACGCCTTCACTGTTGGTGGGAGTGTAAAATGGTGCAGCCTCTGTGGAAGACAGTTTGGCGGTTCCTCAGGAAGCTAAATATAGACCCGCCGAATGACCCAGCAATCCCACTACTAGGAATATATCCAGAAGACTGAAAACAGTGACGCGAACAGACATTTGCACAATGATGCTCATGGCAGTGTAATTCACAGTTGCCAAAAGACGGAAACAACCCAAGTGTGTCCATCAACCAATGAATGGATAAACAAAATGTGATATATACGTATGGTGGAATACTATGCTGCAGTAAGAAGAAATGAAATTGGGACATATGTGTAACATGGATGAATCTTGAAGACATGTTGAGTGAAATACAAATAGTTGTGTGGTCTCACTAATATGATCTAAATATGAAGAATAAACACATAGGGTTAAAACCTAGATATAAGCTACTAGGAGATAGGATAAGGATAGGGTTAATGGTAACATATCGTAGTGAGTATAGCTAACACGGCTGGTTGATGTGGCTGAATGGGGTAGTCTAGGGATGTAAATGTTCGCTGAAAGAAAGCTAGAGAATAATCTAGGGACTGAATAACACAATGAACATGGAGGTGGACGAGGATACAAATACAAGAAAGGTTTTCTGTGAACTAGAACAAATGGACCTCACTACTACAAGGTGGTAAGAACATGGAGATGCACTGTATTTAGAAGTTATACAATTAATGTAACTTACGGATGTAGTTAACAGCAATATTGTAATACTCTTGCATCAATGTCAAAGATGGTACTGTGTTAATAATAGGGGAGGTCTGGAAAAAAATATACCAAATGTACCCTTCTAGGCCATAGTTAGCAGCAATAGTCTGATGACATTCTCTCATCATCTGTAACAAACGTTCCACAACAATGTAAGGTGTTGGGGGAGGGGCACTGCATGGGAATTCTGCACTTTATGCATACTTGTTTTGTAAGTTCACAACTTCTTTAATAAAAATATATATATGTTTTAAAAAACATGTTGGAACAAGCCATAGAGAGCTGGACCCCAGGGCAGATCTTAAGGGCTGGCACCCTGGGCTCAGGTCCCGTCCTGGGCCGGCCTCTCAGGGTCTGGGTAAGCCTGGCGAGCCACGCTGGGCCTCGGTGTCCCCCCACGCACACTCAGGAGGTGATAACGTCGGTAAGGCGTGAGCACGGAGCCTGGCACACTCTGTAGGCTCCTGCGTCGCCCCGGGAGGGGTGAGGGAGAGGAGCGGGACCCAGCCGGGCTCAGGACGCCACGGGAAGGGCTGGAGCCGGAGGAATGAAGTGCAGGGAGGAGAGATAAGGCGGGGACACTGCTGGAAGCAGGCCAGGGGGGACGCCCCGGGAGGGAGGGGCCTGGGCGGCTGGGAGGTGACGAGATGATGGGCGATAAGATTCCAGAGAGGATGCAGGCGCAGAGCCCGTGGCTAGAGCCCAGGCGGCTCGGTCCCGCCCAGGCCCCAGCGCCACCACCTCCCCTCTCCAGAGGGGGCAGCCGGGACCCTGCCCCACGCAGTCAGGGCCGTGGGCGTCTGTGGACCCAGCCCTGACGCGAGCAGGAAGTGGGTCACTGGGGCCTCCACCCTGTCCCCTCCCCTCCGTCGCCTGCCCCGGGGCCACTGAAGGGGGTGACGAGGCTGTGACAAACAGGCTTCGGGCCCCAACATGGCGCCTGGTGCCCGGCGACCCGGAACAGCTTCGCGGCCAGCGAGGCTCCGCGCTCAGCGGCACCGCGGGGGCATGGCGGCCTCGGCCAGTCACCTCTCTCTGGGCCTCAGTGTCCCCGTTTGCACGAAGAAAGGATGGGGCAGTCAGCCTTGCACGTTTTCCTCCCCAGGGCCTTTCTCCAGGGTCCTAAAGTAAAGCAACAGCCGTGGAAGGACTTGAGAAGCAAAACTACCCAACCAAACCGGCTGGTTTCACTTGACCTTGGCCTGCTCTAGGAAAATTCAGATCCCCAAATAGGCGATTTAGCAGGGGACCTTACCTCACTTGCCACTGAAAGCCTTCAAAATAGCAAGTCCCCCTGGGGGACTGACTGAAACCATGTGGGCTCAGAAGCTCTGGTGCTGCTCACAGAATGCACCGTTTCCCCAGCCTCAGGCCTGGGCTTGCCCCACTCAGCTGCTCTCCCCCAAAGAAAGAGACAGGACTATGCCCCACCCGGGTCAGGCCCAGAGGGGTGCCCCAACCAAGCACCCTGCAGCACCAGGCATCCCAGGTGGGAGCTAAGCGGGTGCACTCCCTGCCCAGAGAAAACAAACTGGCCTTAGCAGGAAGCAGGCAGGAGTGGGGGAGGGGGGCCTGCAGGGGCCTGGGGGCAGCAAGCACCGGGAGCTCCAGAAGAAGTGCTCCTGGGACTGGAGTTCCTCCTGCAGCTTGGCCCCTCTCCCTGGCTCTAGGCTTTCTTTAATGATCTTTGGAAAAGATCCTACCCCTGGAAAGAATGGAGGACTCAGGGCCTGGACAGGGCCACAGCTCCAGGGCACAGGAGTGGGACTGAGCCTGGACAAGGTGCAGGAGGCCGCTCCCAGCCTAACCTTGGCTACTTTTCATAGAAATGAGCCTGCCTGGGCAGGGACGCGGTTGAGGCCTGAGATGGTCTAGAAATTCTGCTCATGGTCCACAGCCCTCAGACCCTAGGCTGAGGTTACCCCCACAGGGGACCCACCCCGACCCAGAAAACTCACCCCCACGGATTCTCCCTTGCACCAGCCACACGCCCGGCGGCTTATCCCTCCAGGCCCAACCTCCCATTCCAGAACGCACCGTCACCCTGTTTGGAAACGTGGCCTAGTAAGTGGCTGCAACCCAGGCCGGGCAACAGCGTTTGTTTTCCTGGATGGGGCCGGTCTGGCCCAGGAGCAGTGGGCTGCGCACAGCCGGGCATCAGGGGAGAGTCCCACCTGTGCCCCTTACCCTCCGGCAGGTACTGAGCAGGAAGGAGCCTTGTGGAAGCCCATGCTTCCGGTCTTTTCCGTAAGCCATTCTCCAGCGTCCCCCCAGGCCCGCTCCGCGTCCCACCTTTGCCCAGTAGAAAAGCCAAGTTCAGGGCACCAAAGGCCCACCTCACTTTCAGAGTCCCTCAGGCTCATCATCTTTTGCAGATGTTTCTCCTTAAAAGGATTTTCTCCAAAAATTTGCAAATCGCCTAACAAAGAACTAGTAGCCAGACTATTAAAGAGCTCTCAAAACAGTATAAAGGGGGCGTGGGGGTTATACAGGAACCTCATATTTTTCCGTGTAACATTTTTTTGTGTGATGTATATATCTTCAAAAAAATACAGTTTACAAAAATGATGTGGTGGGGAGTGGGTTATATGGGAACCTCTTGTTTTTTTTTTTTAATGTAACATTCCTTGTGATCTAGTAATTTTTTAAAAATTTAAATTAAAAAAAAACCAGTATAAAAAAACAGGACAAAAGACTTGAACAGATAGTTGACCAGAGAAAATATATAAATGGCAAGTAAGCCCATAAAATGATCCTCAGCATCATCAGTCATTACAGAAACGCAAATCAAAACCAAAAACACAATGAGATACAACTACAGTCATTTTAGAATGAAAAAAAAATTCCCAAAACAAAACATAACAAAAAACACTGACAATACCAAGTACTGGTGAAGATACAGAGCAATGAAACTCATACTTTGCTGGTGCAAGTACAAAATGGCATAGCTCCTTGGGCCACTTCTTAGGCCGTTAAAGGGATACACGCCACGTGGCCTTGCAATCCCACCATACATATTTTCCCAAGGGAAATGAAAGCCTAAATTCACACACAAATCTGTACTCAAATGTTTACAGCAGCTTTATTCATAATCAACAGAAGCTGGAAACATCCCAGAAGTCCTTCAGCGAGTGAGTGGATCAACAAAGCATGGTAATCCATATAACGGCCGGCTGCTCGGCCAGAAAAAGGAGCCAGCTATTGATAAAGGCAACCTGGATAATCTCAAAGGCATTATAGTGAGTGAAAGAAGCCAGACCCAAAAAGCTATGTACTGCATGATTCCATCATGACATCTTGAAAGGGCAGAGGTACAGGAATGAGGCCAGATGAGCACTGCCAGGGGATGCGCATGGGAGGGAACGAGGCAAACAGGCAGCAGCGTGGGTGAGTTCCTTGGGGTGATTGGACTATTCTGAATTTTTATTGTGGTGGCGAACGCACAACTCTCTGCATCTGTCGAAGTCCACTGAATGTACAGCATAAAAATATTTACTATATGCAAATTAAAACTTCTTTTAACGAGTGTCCAGCTCAAACCCACCTCATTAATAAAGCCCAGCTGTCTACCCCTCTTCGCAGATTATTTGTCTTTCACTCATACGCACATACACCTAGGGCTGTCAAAACCCTACCCATCCTTCCAAGGCAGCACAGATGCTTCCTCCTCCGTGAAGGCTTCCCTGACCCCTCCCAGCCTCCCTGGAATGAATCACTCTTTACTGGCAGCCCCACAGCACTTGTTTGGGCCTCTAATTAGCCCTTCCTCCTGTTGCAGGTTATTATCCTTGGCTATTTCGAGTTCTGGCTCCCCCGCAGGACTGAAAGCCCCTTGAGGCCAAGAACCAAGCGCCCCCCACCCCTGGAGCCCAGCACAGGGCCGGGCACCCGGCGGGTGCTCCATGACTGCTGAGGTAGGCGCGGGGCAGGCGCCGCTGGAGGGAGCTGATGGCAAGAGAGGAGAGCTGGCAGTGCCGGGGCTGGCAGTGCTGAGGAGGGTATCAGAAGCCACGGAAAGGGCTTTGCTTCTTCTCTTGCATAAGCAGCACAACTATTGCCTAAAACCTCCGAGTGCTGGAAGTGACCCCACCGCCCACTCCAACATGAGGTCACCCAATTTACGACAGAGCATTTCTCGGGATGCTCTTGCTTCCTCCATGCCACCCAGCACAGTTCCAAGCCCCAGGCAGGCAGGTACTCAGGACACACCTGCTAAGCGACGGGAACCTGTTCCTTCGTCAAGGCGCTGCCATTTCTCACTTCCAGAAGGCAAGCCTTCTTTGCAGCAAGAGCAGAACCGGGAGGGCGCTCTGATCTGAAGTCAATTTCTTTACGTAGAACTACAGGGTGACCCCACAGGGCCGCTCTGTGATTGGGTTTTCCAAGCATACATCACCAATCTCTCCCTCCTACGAGCTCAAGCTGGTCCAGGGTCTAAGGACCATCTACGGGTCATTATTTAACAACTACGTATGCAATGCCTGGTATGCAATGAACTAAGCACCTTATGAATATTAAATCATTTCATTTCCACATCAACCGTATGAGGTCAGTTCTATTAAGATTAAAATTCCCATTTTACCAAGAGGAAACGGAGTCACACAGCAGTGAGATAATTTGCCCAGGGTCACACAGCTGGGAAGTGGCAGAACAGAGACCCGAGCCCAACTACTGGGCACTCAAAACGTGGCTAGACTGAACTGAGCTGTGCTGTTACGTGCACAGTGCAAACTGGATTTCAAACACAGAGTATTAAAAATTTAAAATATGGGGAAACGGACTTTGGCCCAGTGGTTAGGGCGTCCGTCTACCATATGGGAGGTCCGCGGTTCAAACCCCGGGCCTCCTTGACCCGTGTGGAGCTGGCCATGCGCAGTGCTGATGCGCGCAAGGAGTGCCGTGCCACGCAAGGGTGTCCCCCGCGTGGGGGAGCCCCACGCGCAAGGAGTGCGCCCGTGAGGAAAGCCGCCCAGCGTGAAAAGAAAGTGCAGCCTGCCCAGGAATGGCGCCGCCCACACTTCCCGTGCCGCTGACGACAACAGAAGCGGACAAAGAAACAAGATGCAGCAAACAGACACCAAGAACAGACAACCAGGGGAGGGGGGGAGAATTAAATAAATAAATAAATCTTTAAAAAAAAAAATTTAAAATATGGGGCGTGGGGTAACATTTTTTGTGATCTATGTATTTTCAAAAAAATACAATAAATAAAAATTTTTAAAAATATAAAAAAGTAAAATAGCTCATTCATATTTTTTAATATTGATTACATGGTAATATGATAATACCTTAGACATTTTAGGTTAAATAAAATGTATTATTAAAGCTGACTACAAAACTGCGGGAGAGAGTGTCAACTACAATATAAACTATAATCCATGCCTAGTGGCAATGCTCCAAAACATATTCATGAATTGCAACAAATGTACCACACTAATGAAGGATGTTGTTAATGTGGGAAAAAGTGGGAGGTATAGGGAGCGGGGCATATGGGAATCCCCTTTATTTTTTATGTAACATTTCTGTAATCTAAGTATCTTTTTTAAAAAATAAAAAATATATTTTAAAAAATTAAATTAAAAACTTGGGAAGAGGATGTGGCTCAAACGATTGGGCTCCCGTCTACCACATGGGAGGTCTGTGGTTCGGTTCCTGGTGCCTCCTAAAGAAGACAGTGAGCTGGCGTGACAGGCAGGCAAGGCAAGCTGACACAGCAAGAGACACAAGAAGGAAAACATAATGAGAGACACAACAAAACAGGGAATGGAGGTGGTTCATGATTAGGCGCCTCACTCCCACATTGGAGGTCCCAGGTTTGGTTCCCAGTGCCTCCTAAAGAAACAAGGAAGACGAACAGACACAGCAAGTGCAAAACAACGAGGGGGTCGGGAGCAATAAATAAAAATAAATCTTAAAAAAAAAAATGTACTACACCATTTTCCTTTTGTCTTTTGAATGTGGCTATTAGATCATTTTAAATTACATGACAGGCCTGCGTTACATTCCTGTCACTGCTACTCCACGAGGGCGTCAAGCTGGGGTCATCTTCCCCATCCCCCAGCCTGAGGGGCAGGACCAAGGTGCAACCCTGATGATGGGGAACCAAGCGGCAACTCCTAAATGCCCCCCATTCTGCTGCCACCTACTGCTCACGCGCCCCAGCCCACCTCTCCCAGCCTTGATTCCCAGCGAAGGAGGCAGCTTAGCCCCACCTGCCTACAGCAGGAACGCCAGGATGTCAGGGTGGGCCAGCCCCTCACAGATCACCTAGTGCAAAAGCTGACGACCACAGAATCTTAGAGGAAGCAGGGGCCCGAGAAGCACCTGGTCCGACTCCCCACCCAGCGCAGGGGCCGCTCCAGAGCCTCCCTAGCGAGAGGCGGCCACCTGGCCACTGCTTCGGCAGCCAAAACAAGGGCAAGCGCAACGCTTATGAAGGCCAGACGCACCCACCCTCCAAAACCAGACGTGGCTCCCGGTGTGGCCGAGCGTCACGGAGCTCAGGACGAAGCTGTCCTGGATGTGGTCCTGGCCGCACCACCGCACAGGCTCATGGTTTACTGGAGTGGTGGGAAGAATCATTCAACTTGGGTTCAAACTCTAACCCCAGCAGTAAACACTGTGTAACTCTTCTCTTCTGTAAAGCAGAGGTTAAAAAACAAAAACTAGGGAAGTGGATGTGGCTCAACTGATAGAGCATTCACCTATCAGAGAGGAGGTCCAGGGTTCAAACCCAGGGTGGTATCCTGGCCCATGTAGTGAGCTGGCCCACACGCAGTGCTGCTGCATGCAAGGAGTGCCACGTGCAAGGAGTGAGCCCCGCAAGGAGAGCTGCCCTGCACGAAAAAAGCACAGCCCACCTAGGAGTGACGCCACATACACAGAGAGCTGACACAGAAAGATGATGCAACAAAAAAGAGACACAGATTCCCGGTGCTGCTGAGAATGCAAGCAGACCCAGAAGAACACACTGCGAATGGACACAAGAGAGCAGACAATGGGGGGAGGGGAAACAGGGGAAGGAGAATTAAAATAAATCCTTAAAAAAAAAAAAAACAACCCAAAACTAACAGACAATCCCTATCTCACAGGCTGTTACTAGAATGAGATGATGAAGACAGAAAGAGGTAGAAGAAGTCCTCGCAGGCACTTACTCAATGTTAGCTTCCCTTCCCCTTCCTTCAGTCAACCAAAACCTGCCAAGTTTTATTTTTCTTTCACGTGAGTTTTTATAAGTTCCACCCTATTCTATACTTATATAATTGATGTTTCAAACTTAAACACAGGATTTTACATTTCAACTCGTTAGATTCCATCTTGAAACAAGGAGAGAAGTTCAAGAATGTTAATATCAAGTAATTTTTAATGGTGAAAAGACCAGTAGGATGCAGTTAAATAAATTAAAATACATCCATTACAATGTAATATTATTCAGGTCCTAAAAATTATAGTCGTTTCCCCCGCCACTGATGGCTCTCTCATCTGCTCGTTGTTTGTGCTCGTTGACTGTTTGTTGTTTTTTGTTGTTGTTGTTTGCTCATTGTCTGTTTTTTTTTCCTTTAGGAGGCACTGGGAATGAACCTGGGACCTCCCATGTGGGAGGCAGGTGCTCAACTGCTTGAGCCACATCAGCACCCACCCCCCATATAGTTTTAAATCATTTTCAGGACTTGGGATATTGCAATATGGTGTTCAGTGGGAGGTGGGGGTGGGGGACACAGGATAGAGTATAATTGCATTTATGTTAAAATATATAGATTTATAATAACACAAATTTGAAGGGCAATATACCAAAATACTAAGCATCGCCATCCTTGAATTGTGGGACGATTTTGTTTTTCTTCTTTATAGGTTTCTTATTTCCCAGAGTTTCTATATAATTTTAGAAGTCAGGAAAAAAATTTTATTTCATCTTTCTGCTTAGCCCCCGCCTTCCAGTCCACCAAGATGATTTTGAATCCTGGTTCTGTCATCCAGTACGTCTGCTATCCTTGACCCCTACAGAATGGATAAACCTGTTCTTTCCACACTGTACCACCGCCTTTCCACACTGTACCAATGCATGTCAAAGAGGACAAAGCCAAAGAGAGCACTCCATGGCCTATCGCTAGAAACTTCTTCCCGCAGGGCGATGTGAGCGCAGCAGTCAACACTCAGGGCAGTTCTTCCACCAGCCACAAACCCACCTTGCTGCTGGGCCGCCTGGCCACATTCATTTCTCATGTACCCCGGAAAATCATTAGACTCAACTGCCTCTGAACATTCAAATCAGATTATTTCTCCAAGACTTGTTAGAGTGGATCCACCTTGGCTACTAGTTGACTCAACTTCCTCTTCTTATCCCTCCACCCTTGCCCTCCCCCGAGATCTGGAAGTAGCTCCAGGGTCACTCCTGCAGTGCTGAGTGACTCTGGCAGCCTGAACTCCAGGAACCTGGGGAGGTATTGCTCAGGTAGGTACAGAGATTCTGTTTGGTTTTATGAAAAAGTCTTGTGCTGGTAGCACAAAACTGCGAATGCAATTTAAACCCTAGAGTGTACACTTAAAAATGGTTAGAATGGACAGTTTTATATATATACGTACTACAATAAAAAACACAAGGCAAAAAAAAAACCACAAAATGTGCACACAAGGGAAAAAAGGAAGAAGACAAGTGGGCCTTGGCCCCTCAAAGACGACGGCAGGGGCTTTCGGGGGACATTCCGCCACCTGCCTGGGGCAGGAGCCTCCCCTGCCTGTCCTCGTCACCTTCGCACTGGCGCTGTGGCTGAAGAAATGCCTTCATGTGGTCCAGCTGCCCCCCCCTCCCCCCCCCCCCCCCCCCCCCGCCTGCTGACCCCTGCCCGAGCTCTGCCGACTGCACAGCACGGCCACCCCGTCAACGATTACTCGAGGCGAAATGCCAACATGGAGAACCGCCAGGAAGAAACAAAACTAGCCTTTTATCCAGGCCAGGACGACTCACGCAGACATCGGGAGCTGATGAGAGGGGACAGGCAAGAAGCTGGCAGGGGTGGGGGGGTGGGGGGAGCCTGGCACTAGCTAGGCTGGCAGACAGCACGGTACCTTTGCTGGTAAAACACAAAACGAATGCTCCTAAAAGTCGTGGGCTCTAGGCAGGCAGCTCAGGTTTCACTCTGAGTCAACAGCCCCCTTCAGAAGCCCCACCCCGGGCCCACCCTGTGTGTCATCGCCCCTCCCCAGTGCCCTCTGCACTGCCCCCAACACTCTGCCTTTCCTTTAGGCCGGATATGCAACCCCCCTCCCCCAGGAGGGTCACCCCTGCCTCAGCCCAGCTCCCATTTCCTGCCCCGGGTGACTCCTCCGAAGGGCTATTGTTCCCACGAAGTTTGGGTCAAAGGAAGGGGAGTCCCCACCCATGGGGGCTGGCGCACACCACAGGGAGCCCGCCTGGGTGGGGGCGCGGATCCCAGAGGCTGGAGTTCCAGCAGAAACAGCCCCCAAAGAACGTGTCCCTACCAGCTGAAGGACATGCAGAAAGCAGGTGGGGATCAGACACCCTACCATAGCCAGATGGAAAATCCAGAAACCAGGGAGGGACTGTCATTTCAGAGAGGTCAGGGCGAAACTGGAAATAAGAGTGTGGGAGTCGGGGAGTCTGGGATCCTCAGTGGCTCAGCCCTGCCCCCACCTCCACCTGGGCCCCAGAGCTGCTTAAAACCCTGGGGCAAGGGGGGTGCCAGAGAGCAGCTGTTCCGCTCCAATTTCAGAGCTTTAAAGGGAGCTGGCGTCTCAACCCCTGCCAGCAAAGGGTCATGGGGGGGCAAAAGGAAGACGGGCCAGGTAACGCCACCCGCACAAGCCCCGAGTTTCCAACTGCCACCGGACTGACCTCAACTTACAGGAAAGGCAGTGGACCAAAGCTGGTGGCCAGTGTCCTCCACTTCCACCGAGGAGGAGAAGCCACGGGCTTGGCAACAGGTCCTGCTTTGTGCCGGTCACCAGTGCTCGACTCCAGGGTGGCAGCCAAAGGAGGAGGTGGTGACGTCTGCATCTAGAAAGATGGGGAGACCCATCTCCACCTGGCAGAGGAATGCACTGACCGGTGAGGAGAAAGGAGAGTGGGCTCTAGAGACCTCCGGAGGACACCCCCGCCCCATTCTAGACTTGGCAATCTCAGATTCCAGAGTAAAAGGGCTCCTTCCCCAGCAGGTCTGTGCCTTCTGCGGGGACAGAGGGCAGATTCCTCCCCTCTCCCAACCTTATCTGAGCCACAGATAGTGGACCCCGCCCAAGTCAGACCTGCCAGCCTCCACTGGGATGGAGGCGGCTGGAGGGGTCTGAGAAGCGCAGCCACAGAGCACGGGAGACAGAAGGCAAAGCGAGAGTGGGTTCTAGTCCCAGCTCAGCCATTCACTGGCCGTGTGGCATAACGAGTTACTGTCCCTCTGGGGGCCTCAGGCTTTCTGTCTTTAAAAGGAGGGTGTGTCAGACCCTGACATCAGAGTGTCCAAAAACGCTCAGCGCGTTAAAGCTGGCGGCACTAGCCACCCCGGTTTCCTAAGGATAAAGAATGTGGCGCGCGACCTCTCCATAGTAAAGGCTAAAGAAACGTATGAATGAATAGAGCGGAGTTCCTCGAAGGGCGTTCGGAGAAACACGAATTCAAAACACACTAACCTCTAGGTAACAAGAGGTTCCTTGCTAAAATAAGTTTAGGAAACACTGTTGAGTTCCTGGGATGTGCCAGACACTGTGCTGGGTGCTTTGCAAACATTTTGACAACGAAATCTTCCGGAAAGATATTCTTACCGCCGGCACTGCTCCTCCACATAAATCATCCAGAAAGAGCGCGGGAACCTCAGAGGGAGAGTGACTGTCAGAATTTGAACCCAGACCTGTCTGACCTCAAACCCACACCCCTTCTACTCGAGACCACACAACCTCGCAGCCCCAGCCGCACACCTGGCCCAAGCAGGTGAGAGGGTGAGGGGCTCCCCCCCGGAACCTCTGCCCACTCCAGCATGGATGGAAGGGCAGGGTCCAGGCGTCACCCCTC
Source organism: Dasypus novemcinctus (assembly GCF_030445035.2). NCBI lineage: Eukaryota > Metazoa > Chordata > Mammalia > Cingulata > Dasypodidae > Dasypus > Dasypus novemcinctus. Next base: position 21,093,658 of record NC_080692.1, on the reverse strand, counting down.
GCCCCTTCCTTCCAAGCTCTAACTGTGACACACAAATCAACCTGTCATGGAAGTGAGGAAAGACCTCTGGTGCCAGAGCCCCCACCCCTGTGGCCCTCATCGCCCTTACAATGTGGCCCCCACCACATGCCATGTCCCACGGCGGCTTCCTCCCTGCCCAGGGCACGCCTCTAAAATGTTCCAAGTGGGAAAATCTTCAATGGAGAGACAACAGCTCTCCTCCACGCAGAAAGGAAGAGATGGGGAAAGTGAGCTGCCCCCGCCCCCGGTCACCTAGCAAAGCAGGGGCAGCCCTCCCCTCCCAGGCTGGCACGAGAGCAGTCACATAATCAACTACTCATTTCCCTTCCCGCAGCAAAGCACCGCGTGGCCTAACAATTTGTAAAGAATGGGGGATTCTTTCACTCAGTTACCTAGTGGCCTCCAAGGACAGAAGGACCAGTAGAAAGTAGCTCAGGCTGGTTTACATCAAATCCCTTCTTACTTGTCCTTGGGGACAACTGAAAAGCCCTATCTACACAGGTCTCAAGATTCAAAATGGTCCTCGTCATTCGCCCCACAAACGTGCCCAACTCTCACCATCAACAACCTGAAGGCAAAGCTCTTCACTACTTTCAGCCCTCCCTCAGCTTACTCCCTAAACGGGTTCCTGGCGGGAACAAGATCCACTCGCCCTCGGAGAGACAGCTGCCTGGAAGCGGCAGGTGTAGACAGCTTCCTTCCAGCTCTGCCCAGTCCAGGGGGAAGGGAGCCGGGAGGCCGAACACTCAACCACCACAGGCAAATCATCCCTGCTCCTCCTGCCCGTGGCTGTGCAGGAAGGAAGGGCGAACCACGTCCTCACAAAGACCCACTTAGGGGCAGCCGATGTGGCTCAGTGGTTTGAGCAGGGGCTGCCCACATACGAGGTCCCAGGTTCGAGCCCCGGTCCTGATACCCCACACAAAAAAACAAAAACAGACACGCTTAGAGACGCAGCGTCCCACACCCACTCCGAGACCCGCATGCTCTCAGGCAGCTCCTGGTCAGGTGGACAGACACAGTCACTCACTTTCGGCACAAAACAAATCCGCCTCCTAGAAGCCAAGCTTAGAGTGGGTGCCAAGAGCGACCACCCTCACATACGCCCAGAGCTAGGGACGCACGGCTGGACGTTCACTCGGCTCACCAGACACCCACCCCGTCGACGGGAACCCCCTCTGCACCCGCGCACAGAGGCGGCGCGCGCGTTGAGTTGTGCTCTATAGACACCCATTCCCACCGTGGCACACCACCGGCTTCCCAACCTCTCCCTGGGGGTGGGACTTCTCTTTCGCATCTTTACACCCAAACCAGCCAACACCCCTACCTCCAGGGCTCCTCTCCCTTCCAGGCCCCAAAAGGCCCGGCAGGAAAGGGGCGTTGCCGGGCTTCTCCCATCCGCCTCTGGTCCTTTCAGCTCTCCGGACTCCCTTTCCCCGCAGAGCTCCTCGTCTCCCGTACCCCCGCTGTCCGCATCGCCCCCACAACCCACGTGCCTGCCGCAGCACCCCAGGAGCCTGTCCTCGGGCGAGGACCTCCGAGCCCCCGTTCCCCGGACCCCGCCCTCCCCGTCCGGGCGGGCGGCGGGGCCGCGATCCTCACCGGTCCCAGGGTGCGGGAAGGTGGGGTGGGTGCGCCAAGTGCCAAGAGGTCCGCCCCGAGCGCCAACTCTTCCAGCCTCGGCTCTGGAGTCCGGCGGTTCCAACTGCAGAGGCGACAGGCGGTCAGCCGGGGAGCCCCTCGGCGACCCGAGCGCAGGGCGCGAAGGCGGGGCGGCGGGAGAGGCCAGCGCGGGGCGGTCCCCGCCGAGTTCGCCGCAGCTCGGGCGCGCGGAGGGAGGAGAGTTTTCCCAGAATGGGACTGCCGGGAAAACACGGGAGATCCCTATTCCTGGCGGAGTGAGTCAACCCGGCGAGAGGAAGGGAGCGCGGGCGTGCGGGCGGCGCGCGGGGAGGGCGCGCGCGGGAGGGCGCCGGGGCCGGGGGCCGCGCGCCCAGGAAGAAGGGAAGAACGGGGGGCAGGACCGGGCGACGCGAGGAGCGCGAGGAGTCCAAGGCGGGAAAGGGGAGCGGCGGGAAGAAAAGAGCAGCCGGGAGGGCGCACGCGGCGCGCCGGGCGGGCGGGCGCCCCTCACCTGGAGCGGGGACGCGGCGGCGGCGCGGGAGCCGGGAGCTGCCGGCCCTCCCAGCCCCTGGCCTCAAGTTTGAAAGGAGGAAGGCTGGAATGTGCGGAATGAGGGCTGGTATGAGATGCGCGCAGCTGAGGGAGGGAGCGAGCGAGGGAGTGGCGGCCCCGCCACCGGCCCCGCGGGGAGGAGACTGGGACGCCGGCGGGCGGGGCGGGGCCGGCGGGGCGGGGCGCGGAGCCGCGCGGACCCCTCAACTTTGACCTCGGTTTCTGGATCCGGCCTCGGCCGCTCCCCCGCGCTCACGCTCTCCCTTTGATCTCTCAGCCCCGGCCCCTTCCCTCCTCCCCGAAGCGCTTCTCTTCTTCCCCTCGCCGCGGAGCCCCGGACGCCCTTCCCCGGGAGCTGGGATCGTCCTCTTAACCGGAGGGTGGGGGGACCCTGACCTCCCGCGCTGCCACCCTGGGGTCCCTGGCCACCGGCCGGCGTCCCTCTGCGTCCGGCAGAAAGGCCGGGCTGGGAGCGGGCGCCCGGCGCGCAGGAAGGGCTGCTCCCTTCCCCGCGGGTCCCACCAAAGGACACTTGCTCTGGGCAACCAGGAAGCAGGAACTCCGGGTTCTATTCCCGGATCCGCCACCAGTTCCCCCGCGCCTGCCCCTCCCCGGCTTTAATCCTTTCAGTTGTTCTCTTCTGTCCCTTGGGGAGCTGCAAAACTGTTCCTGCGAAGCGAAACCACATGGGGCAAAGGACACTCAGTGTGAAGTCCGCGTAGGCACGGCGTGAGACACTCTGCGCTAGTAACTCTGAATTTGCATCTAACAACTCTTACGTGCCCTGCAAGGAAGGCGAAGACCTCTGCACCTACCCTCAAAAAGCGTGTGTTAGCTGGAAGGCTCACCGTGTAAAAGGAGCATGGCCACAAAGAGGGAGTCTGGGTTTTAAACGAACGTGCCAAAGGAGTTTAGTGTCTTGTTGGGGAAGAGGCGGGCTGCTGCTGCAAACCGGCTGGGCTGTTAGCAATCTTCAGAACAAGTGGGCCTAAAGCACCCGTGTTATCACTCAGCTTCGTCATCCACGGTGCTGGCCGGCTGAAAATCAAAGGACCTTTGGCGTTTTCCAAAAATCAAACCCATTGTCAACTGAGTCTTGTATTGCAGTGATCTTCAGATCTTATCTCCCTTACCAAACAGAAACTTCCCAGAAGACTGATTGATCTTATCTTTCCCAGGGCACCAGCCTGGTGCCTGGGATAGAGAAGTGGCTAATAAAAGTTGAAAAAAAAAAAAATCCTACCACGGAACATACTGATAAGAAAAAACTATAAATGCCAAAGCTGTTTGTCAGAGAGGTGTTCCAAAAGGGTTTTGAGCAATGATAGCATGATGGGACTAAGTACTCGTTCTCACGTGGCGATGGCTTTGAAGGAAGCAGCCCTCATTTGAGATAGACATTCTGGTTGGCTTGTGAAATAGTGAGTCACATCAGGGCTTGGTCACATCTCATATGCATGAAAAGGTGACAATACATAGGGGCCAAATAAAGTACAAACTGTAAGCACTAGCTATTTAATGTAACCATTATTTGTTAAGTGTCTGCTGACCCAACACCATGCTCAGCGCAGGGATAGCTCCTTGCCTTCAAGAAGCTCGCAGTGTAGTGTCGGGGGAAGACAATTATACAAAGTCCAATGGGAGCCCCAGGGAAGGGAGAATGGAACCCAGGTGACAGGGGTGGTCTCCTGGTCTAGCCCTCGAGGATAAATGAGAGATTGCCTGAGACTGGAAAACCAGTTGAGTCACGTGGAGCAGTAGGTCCAAGGGTATGAGGCCTGTGAGCAAGGCGTGTTTGAGGAACGGGCTTGGAAGCTGGCACGGGTGGAGAGGAAGACTGAAAAGTTGGTGCCAGGTTGTGAAGATCGCTGTACGCCATGCTGGAGAGTTTGGGTGCCGTCTAGGGCTGTTAGTCTCAGTTGTGAAGTACTCAGTGCCACTAGGGGAAGGCCCCTCTGGCGACAGTGTCGGGGTTGGACTGGAGAATCGGGGCGCCTGAAACTCAAGCAGTGGCCCTGAGGTTGGGGAAGAAAGGAAAGGGTCTAGGAAACAGCCCAGGGACAAAAATAAACAAGAACTGGCGACCAGTTTCGTTGTGAGGGTGAGAGAGAGAATAAAAAGTCACTGAACTTTGACAGCGGAACCGCTGATGGCGCCGTTCACTGGGCTAAGGAATTCAAGCCACAGCAGGGATGGGTAGAGTTGGAAGAGGAGTCCAGCGGGGCTCAGGTGGCTGCCGGGAAGGCAGGATGGAATCCACAGGAGACGCAGGAAAGTGATGCTTTGGCGTCGCCATCCGCACAGACTTGAAGAGGAAACCTGGACATCAGATTTTCTCCTTTACTCCCTCCAAGTCTTACTATTACGCCTTTTCAGGATTTACTTTAGAAACTCTGCAAGCTGAAGTGGATTGTCTTCTGGCCTGGCCCCTCCCTGACTCATACCTTTTCCTGGCTCCCAGAGTTCTGCACCTTCAAGAAGCCGAGGTTCCCAAGCATCGAGATTCCTCTGGGTACCGGAAAGTTCTCACATGTACATATGCTGAAGAGTTGGAGAGGGAAGGTGATTTTATATCCATATCCCACCCCTTCCAGGGGTATCTGCATTTCTTCAGGGTATTTGCATTCTTTAAAGGACAGCTCTGGCCCCTCGGAACGAATGCAGTGGTGGAAATAGTTCCTGTGTCTGGATCAAGCTGGGAGAGATGTGGGTGCCGCCCCCACGCAGGCTGGTGGGGCAGATCACTCAGCCACCCCCTGGTCGAGCCTGGTAAGGGTGGTGCAGGAGGAGCAGGGCAGGGCTGTGGTCAGGTTTTTTTTTTAAAGATTTATTTTTCATTTGTTTCTCTCCCCCCACCCCAGTTGTCTGTCCTGTGTCCATTCGCTGTGTTCTTCTGCGACCACTTCTATCCTTATCAGTGGCACCGCACCAGGAATCTGTGTCTTTTTGTTGTGTCATCTTGATGCGTCAGCTCTCTGTGCGTGCGGAGCCATACTTGGACAGGCTGCACTTTCTTTCGCGCTGGGCGGCTCTCCTTAGGGGAGGCACTCCTTGCACGTGGGGCTCCCCTATGCAGGGAACACCCCTGCGTGGGTGCGTGGGGCTCCCCTACGTGGGGGACACCCCTGCATGGCACAGCACTCCTTGCGCACACCAGCACTGCGCATGGGCCAGCTCCACACGGGTCAAGGAGGCCCAGGGTTTGAACCGCGGACCTCCCATGTAGTAGACAGACGCCCTAACCACTGGGCCAAGTCCGTTTCCCATGTGGTCAGTTTTGATGTGGGGAGGGTATTTATTTGTGTTAGCCGAATTCCAACATCAAATTCAAAAATCATAATTACTTTTAGCATCAGCTGTTTGGTAGTATTTCCGTTCCTTTAACAAATTTTGTTTTTCCAAAAACACCTAAGTCAGAGTTAAATTACCCACGTGATAATTTTTTAAACAAATGAGATGGGATGCAGCTGTTAATGAGAAGATATTTTTAATAAGTCAAACATTCATGATACAGTATGTGAAAAAGCAGGTTCTAAAAATAGAATATATAATATGAGCCTCTTTCATAAAAAGTGGAAACTATTTTAAAGTGATTACCATTGAAAGGTTGAGGAATAAGGGGATTTATTTTCTCATTTTTTCCCTTTATTTTCCATAACAAACTTCTTTTATAATCAGGAAAAAAAATGAGATTACAACTATATATCTAACTCTTCCCTAATTTCTCCACATCTTAAAAACAAACACACTGGGAAATGGATGTGACTTATCCAGTTGGGTGCCCGCCTGGTCCTGGGTTTGGGTTCCAGTGCCTCCGAAAGAAAACGAGCTAGTCACCCACACCCTGCCACAACGAGCAGATGCCTAAAAACGAGCAGAGGACAAAAGCCAGCAGACACCACAGCCCCTGGGGAGTGGATGTGGCTCAGGCTGCTGGGAACTCGCCTCCCATGTCGGAGGTCCCGGGTTCCATTCCCAGTGTCTCCTGTAGAAGGCAAACAAACAATGAGCCGACAGATGAGAGAATCATGGGAGGGGGAGGGGGGAATAAAATGAAATAAAGAAAACACACGCAAAAGCCACAACTGGATTTAATAGCCTAATAAGAAACTGACCAGGACAGGGTAAGAGATTGTTCCCTCACTATTAGGTAAAAGGCAAGTCTGTTGCTTCTGAGACATCCCCAAAGCTTCGCTTCCCCACCATTCCTCCTGCTGGTGTCAACTAGGACCAGGTTCTGTTTCTTTCTTAAGCTGCCCATCCTGTATTTCTATGGTTTACATTTTTTTCTTAGGATTCTTCCCTCTACACCAAGTGCCCTTCGTCCTGTGTTTTGAAGAACAAAATGGACCTCTGTTAAAGTTGTCTGGAGTCTTCCCCGCCATCCACAGGGTAAAAGCAGTCTGTAAATGTGTAAGCGTAACATTCGTTCTGTTATCACTTCATCAAAGAGAACAGGCTGTAGGTCCACTCTCTAGGGAACTAGACTGAAACAAGGTAATTGCTTTCCTGAGCCCAGACGAAGGCTTCACACAAGTCTCTTAAAATCCCCATCTTCAGTGATTGTCTGATATAATCTGAAAATGAGAATTGAAGTAAGCTGTGTATAATGACCTTACTGGGGAGTTAAGCAATCTGGGTTCAAATCCCAGTTTGGTCATATATGAATTATAGTCTTGGGCACACTTAAGAGCCTCAGTTTCCTCATCGTTCCTTTTTTTATCCCATTTTTCCCCCTCCCACGTTGACTGAACGTGCGTGATGTCTTTGGCGCTGTGCTAGATGGCCAGTAGGGAGACACGAGGGTCATAAGCCTTGTCCCTCGAGCAGTCCAGTGTGGGAAGGGGGTGGGCGGGGAGACAAGTAACTTCCACACAGGAGGAAAACTGGTAGAGTAACAACTGCAGCTGAGATTCCTGTGGACCAGCGCTGGCCCACGGGACTTTCTATAACGACGAAAATGTGTGATATCTGCACTGCCCAGTTCAGTAGGCACTAGCTACGTGTTGCTGGTGAGAACTTGAACTGCAGCTGGTCTGAGGAACTGAATTTTAATTAAGTGCCACATGTGACTAGGGGTTATCACATGGCCAGCACAGCTGTGGACCATCCCAAAGGCGATGTCGAGCAGTTAGCTAGATGGCGCTTGCAGGGCTAAGGGGTCAGGACTGAGAGCCATTCGCTGTGAAGGTGAAAAGTTGTGGGAGTTTTTGTGTGAAGAGTGAAACAGAGAGGGCTTACAGGGATCCCTGGAACACAGGATATGCTCAAAATGTGTTATTTTAAGTAAAAATGGAAAGTACAATGAAAAAAAAAAGTGAAATAGGCTCAGGGCTGAGTACAACTTGAATGTCTAGCTACCTATTTAAATCAGGCTAGTTTTCTTTCTTATCACAGTCCTTGGAAAACCGTCCAAATTTGCTTCATAAACATCTTAAGTCATTTTGTGTAAGTGCATTGCTAAGTTAGCCCAAATTCACCGTTCCATTTTAAAACATTGATAGGAATGACAATCCTCAATTAGCCTGTACCCAGTCAGTGCTTGTTATGTGTCAAATCCTGGGCATTGTATTTGGAATTCCTCAAACGACTTCTAAATCCCAGAAATAGTACTTTTCTTGGAAGAGTCACAAGAGTACTTAGTAAGGACATGATAATGTAGTCCAGATGTTGAAGGCACTTACATGTCACCTGGATACAGAATCTGCTATTTGATCCTTTTAACACATCTGCAAAGTGCACCCTTGGTCAGAAGGTGGCGCTACGCATCCATCTGTGGTTTCATCAGGGCTTGCCTAAAATTCTCAAGAGCCAACTTTTCATTTATTGTGGCATCTCTGGGTGGATGAAGGAAACGTCTGTGTTGATTGATAAAGAAGACTGTGAGGCTTTTAAAGAATTTACATTGACTATGATAATGAGGAAACCAAAGCCAAAGCGAGGCAAGGAGTCGAAACAATTCATCAGTGTCAGGGCAGGTGGGAGAGAAACTGTCAGGTCCTTGGCAGTTTGGGAAGTTGAAAAGAGGACCCTGGACTGGAGAGCAGCAGATCCTAGACATGATATAAATACAGGGGCAGGATCCATCTGACCTAGAGAAGGTGCTGGAGAGCTGAGGAAAAGGGTCCCTCAGCTTAAGCTCTCTGTGGCCTTTTCCTGAGGTCTGTGACTTTTTCCTTACAGCTATGAAAAGCATGACGCTGTCCAGGAGGTAACCACATTGAGGGAAATTCCAGATTGCTGCCACGTGAATGGGGAGAATCATGCAACTCAAGAATTGAAAAAGATCCCATAGTTCAAAACCTCTCGATCTACAGATGAGGAAAAAGATACAAGGCAAATGACGGGCAGAAGAGAGACCAGAATCCAGGTATTTTACCTTCATCTAACCACTGCTTTATTTGCACCTAGAATGCTGTCTAAAGGAAGCAAATTGATGCTAGTTCATTTCTTCTGTGATCTACTAAACATCTGAACAAAATGAGCCGTTTGCAGGCCTAATTCAGATTTTAAGAACATTTGCTGAAACCTTTTGTGTATTCTTTATTTTTTAAAGATTTTATTTCTCCCATCTTGTTGTTTGTGCTTGCTGTCTGTTGTGTCCATTCATTGTGTGTTCTCTGTCTGCTCATCTTCTGTTTAGGAGGCACCAGGAACCAAACCCAGGACCACCCATGTTGGAAAGAAGTGCTCAATCGCTTGAGCCACCTCTGCTCTTTGCTTTGTTGTGTCTTGTTGTTTCCTCATGGTGTCCCTTCATTGTGTCAGCTCGCTGCACCAGCCCATCGCACCAGCTTGCTGTCTTGCTCATCTTCTCTAGTAGGCACCAGGAACTGAACCTGGGACCTTCCAAGTGGTAGCCAGCCGCCCAAATGCTTGAGCCACATCCATTTCCCTGTGTATATTCTTGGTCACTGAAAAGTCTGCAGAAGTGTTACAAAGAATTCATTTGACCAGCCATGCCCCTTAGCCAAAATGAATCAAGTGAAAGAAAAATCAAGCTGTAAGAACTGAGTTCAACTCTGATCCTGCTCTGGTCCTGCTGACTTTTGAGCTCTTCTGCTTCTTCCCATATGTTTTGTTATCACCATGACACTGGTAACACAGGAAAGCCTAGTAAAATTTGTGAACATTTTTTTTAAGTAATCTACATAAGGTAATTTAAAAAATATGAACATGTAAAAATATAATTTAAAAAAAAATATGAACACAAAGAAGCAAGAGATGGGATATATTTCACATTTAAATATTTGCTTTGCTGCTGAATCAGTAAGCAGTGCCAACCAAGGAAATCCAGAAGGCAGCCATCCAGAACAATTTCTACCCTTCTGCGGCCCCCTCTATGCTCAACGCTCAGGTCTGTCATCTCTCCAGAAAACTCTTGGTGTCACATGTCTGGTGGGTCTCGAGAGTCCCTGGACTATGGACTTTGCAGTCTGCAGACTCCTGCTCTTCCCCAGGGTGAAGTGTATGCTGCTACGTTTATGCTTCAAAGAAGTGATATGCCTCAAAGTTCACTGTTGTCAAGTGATGAAAATCATGATTACAGAACATGACAGTAGGAACTCCGGGGGCTGAGACTTTATAAAGAATGGTGACAAACTGTTATATAAATTCTTTTATTTCTGTAGCATACAAAAGGTATAAATATGATTTATGTGAAACCAATCACCTGCACACTCACGCGGAAAGCACATAAAGTTGGAGTGTAAATCTCTCTGGGCCTGAGACAGGAGGAGGAAGCAGAATTAGGTCCAGTCACCCCGTTGTAGGCTCTCCTTCCCCAGAAACCGTCATACGCTGCAACTTGAGATACAGCTAAGCCAAGAGCTCACTGACTTCAACAAGGGTGGCTGGTCAGCTGTGCATCAGGACAGGGTTGGGGGCGCGTGGGGGGGCGGAGGTCTGAAGGGCTGGAGGGCACTTCTGGAAACGAGGCACTTGATGGGAAGCATGCCTGAGGTGGACGTCAATCATGCGAAACAAAGCAGGGAGGGCCTTCCGGGGCCTGAGCACAGCGCTTTTCATCTCCCAGGGTCCTCTCCTCTCAAGGCTGTTGGACACGGAGCACCGGGAGCAGGCAGGAAAGCAAGGCCGCAGAAGGGGAAAGGAGGAGCAAGAGCCTCTAACTCCCTGCCCTGGTCTGGCCCACGGCTCTGCACAGAGGCTTGGGAGTGGAACAGTGCTGGACGCTGAGCTCAGGAAGTCCTGGGCTCTCAGGGTTCAGGAGCACTCCGGGGCTGGTGACCTGGTAAAAGGGTCATATGATTTGTTGGGAGGTGCTAATAATCTGAAAGACAGGCGCAATCTTATGATCTGTGAGGAACAGTGACAGGAGCACAATGGGGACCAATGAGCCAGGCTCTAGGGAGGTGGTCATATTTATGTCCAGGAAAAAGGCCCAGAGCTCAAGAGCCAGCTAGCCGGTCCTCACCAGGGCCTCTCCGGCCACCTCTCCCTGTTTGACGACGACAGTGACGGGTGTCTACGTATAATGCTCCTACCTCTTATACTGCCTGCAGGTGTCTGGGTCCCCCTATCCTAAAGGCTCCGTAGTAATGTAGAGGTGGAGGCACTCCTGGGTTGAGAATCAGTCTCAGTCTTAACTAGACTAAGACATCTCTACAGCTATGCCTGCAGGCCTAAACTGAAATTATGATCATTATACCAAATTCCCATGCAACTTGGTTTATCGCCACGTGCACGGTCACTTTCAGCAAGATTGCTGCCAGCCAAGCTGCTCCATGGAAAGACAGGGCAGGGAGGGACAGTGACATCGGTAGCTTCCCAGCCCCAAGGGGAAAGCATGCTGGCTTCGAGAATAAATGCCATCCTTCTTCTGAGAAAGCAGGCGTGGTTCTAGATCCTAGTAAGCATAATGTCTTTGGTCAGGGTGGTAAAGTGGCTGGCATTGCCTCCCCCCTTGGGCAAGCTGGGTGGGATGGCAGTCAGATCCCCCATGTGCCTCACTGGCTGCGGGTTTCCCCAGTCCTAATGGTAGATGATGCTCTAGAAACCATCCTCGCCAAAACAAGGTGGAAGCTCCATCACAGGAGGTACAGCCTGACTTCCCCTTTAGCGCCAATCTGCAGGGCTGCTGCTTCCTAGGTATGGCCATTTTTCACTTGTGTGATCTCATGACTGCAGGCCCATTCGGGAAGATGCCCAAGCCCACGGATGATGTGGATCTATCTGAAGCAGGAGCTGGCAGGCTACGGCCTACAGGTCAAATCTGGCCTGCCGGCTGTTTTTATAAATAAACTTTTATTGGAGCTCAGCCCTGATAATTCATTTACAAACTGTCTATGACTGCTTTTGTGCTGTAGTTGGGAGAGAGGCAATGTGGAGTGCAAAGCCCAAAATAATTACTATCTGGCCATTTACAGAAAAAGTTTGCTGGCCCTGGAAAATAAAGGCAATTTAGGGAGTTATCCCTCTCTGAAAAGGTCTTTAAAAAGAGACCAAGTATTTAATCATTAGAACCTGATTCTAGCTGCAAGTTTCCAAGCACAGGGAAATCTGACTCTTGAGGCACAGGATCTGCAGACAGTAACCTCAGGAGTCAACAATGTGCTCCGGAAAGAACCTTCACTGTGCTTTGAATGAGCTCTTACCCTGCTGAACTGTGACCCAGCTAAGTCTATATAACCAAATAAGTGTGTATATATTACATATGTATGTGTGTGTGTGCACGTACACACACGCACAGACACATGCAGGGATCTTTGCAAATGGGGCAGACTGTTGCTCTCTGTGCCCTGGGACAAGGAAGGTAACTATCTGCTCCTGAAAGCTCTGTGGTGAGAAAGCCCAGCTCTGCTTCTTGTTTCTCCCTCATTCACATGCCAGCTTGCTGTCGAAGCTAGAAAGCCCGATGGCAAAGGCCTGCAGTGCACACAGTGGGTAGTTGTAGTCCAGTGTGAACACGTCGTCTGCCACACGCCCAAACTGCATGACTATATAGTCAGCTAGAAACAGAAAGAAATTAGAGGTTAGAAGACAATGAGGTTGTACTGGGAAAAAGCCTATTTACAACACACAAATAGGGTCCACTTATCACCAGGTCTGTTTAAAGTTAAGACAGGAAACTTTTGGAAGGATGGAAAGAGGTTATCAACAAGAGTACCTGCCAATCTTGAGCAAGGGTCCTGTGACCCTTCCCTGCAATCACAGAGAATGGGAGATTATTCCTGACTAGCCTGAAAGGGCAAGAGGAGAGAAGCCCCGAGTAGCTCACTGGGAGCAGTGCGAGCTCCATGGGCTCAGATTACCAAGGGACCCTCGTCGGCGGTCACCAGCTTCCGCCTCCCTGCACAGCCTGACCTAAGACTCCTCTGATTTGCCACAGTAAATCGCACATTATTCTCCCCTTCTCAACACAAGGCATTAGAGGTTTTCCCCTCAAACTGTAGTTTTGTTGTTGCAGAGAAGTAATCTCTCTTACTTCTCTCCTGAATATAATTTCCTGTATCGATTTTGGCAATGCTCGTTTCCCCACTTCCCATTTTGCAGGACCGTCTTCTCTCCCATTCGCACCCAGCCCTTCCCGTGGCTTACGGTCATTGTCATGGACTATCTGGAAGTTCTTCACAGATGCCTGCGTGACGCGACCATGGAAGTTCAGGACGTAGGACTGCGTGTCATCATTCCAAACTGGGGCTTTGTTGTGCAGTTCAATCAAGTTCTCCATGGTTTTGTTTTGCCATTTTGAGATTAAGCTCTCATGGTCCTGTTTGAAGGGAAAATCGTTACCTTGAGCTGAGAACCATAAGAACGCATTCATTCTTGACTTGGTGAAGGAGAAGGTGGGTTGGGGGAATATTTTCTCCATTTCAGAAAGGGTAAAGAAGAGCAAAGAAAACAAAAATTAAACCAGGTTTTTTGATCCTTATCCAATATTCAGCATTTCTCTTTGCAGACTAAGTGGTTTCAAATCAGCTACTTGAGTAACTACCCTGACACTGCACTCATCCCGAGGTTCTGAGTCAGGACTCTCTTAAAGATTATGAGCCACATTCACGTTTGGGATTCTGGAAGAATCATTACTTCTTTTTCTGCATGTGTATTGACTTTTTCTGTATTATATTATTGTCTTTAGAGTCCTTTGCTGATCAAATAGGTTCTTACTTACATATCGTGGCCGAAATGGGATCCGTTCATGATTCATGTTCATCCCTGGAATAATGACAGACATCTTCCTAGGGCCTTTAAATCCAAGCACATTTGTTTCCTAGATGAGAGGAAAATATGGGAAAACTTGGAAATGGACAGTAAAAAAAGACATCTTTTTTTTTTCAGGAGGTACCAGGGATTGAACCCAGGACCTCGTACATGGGCAGCAGGCGCTCAGCCACTGAGCTGTTCCCCAATGAGAGGTGGCTTTTTCGTTTTTGTTTTTTTTCTTTTTGTTTTCAGGAGGTACTGGGGAGCGAACATGGGACCTTGTACGTGGGCAGCAGGCACTCAACCACTTGAGCTACATCCACTTCCCGAGACAATTCTTAACAAGAGACTTTCTTGGGCATGTAAAATGTTGACAATGTGAAGAACACCAAAAACTACGGTATTATATTACTGTAGTTAAACACAGAGAGAGAAAGAGAATCAAAAACAGGAAAGTAATATTGTTCCTCTTTTTAAACCTAATTTGAACACCTGAACTTAAAACGTTCTTTAGGGAAGTGGATGTGGCTCGACTAATAGAGTGTCTGCCTACCATATGGGAGGGTCCAGGGTTTGGTACCCAGGGCCTCCTGGTCCATGTGGTGAGCCGGCTCATGCGCAGTGCTGATGTGTACAAGGAGTGCTGCGCCAAGCAGAGGTGCCCCCCACATAGAGGTGCCCCATGCACAAAGAGAGCTGTCCCATGTGAAAAAGCACAGCCCACCCAGGAGTGGCGCCACACACACAGCGAGCTGACGCAACAAGATGATGCAACAAAAAGAAACACAGATTCCTGGTGCTGCCTGACAAGAATGCAAGCGGACACAGAAGAACATACAGCAAATGGACACAGACAGCAGACAATGAGGAGGGGGGGAGAGAGAAATAAATAAAAATAAATCTTTAAAAAAAAATTCTTTAGTTTCAAGTGAAATTTGAGACATCTGTAGACAAACTGTCCAACTTTTTCATACCAACAAATATTTATTTCCCAATGAAGGCATGGAACCATATGACCAATAGTGAGAATTTCATTTAATTTTCATTAAATGGGGTCTGCACCAAGATTGGGTCCAAAACGCAAATGTCTATTGAGCCAGGCAGAATTTATAAATATAAATAAGCACATTAAGTAGGTGGAGATATATATATGAAAGCCATGCATAGTTACAATATTTAATTGATTCTAAAGCTACAGAGGAAAAATACCATATGTTATAAGGCATTCAGACTGTTCTCAGACATTTACATAAAATCTCTGAGACTCAAATGATGAGATTAATTTTGACTTTAGGAAAGTTGTGACTTTGGGGTCAAAGCAATACCTGAATTGGGTTAATTCCTTCTTGCCTTCTTTCACTTAACAATTATTTGAATGCCTACCATGCACCAGGCCCTGTGCAAGTCTGGATATGCAATGAATAAGAGTTTACAAACTGGTTCATGCTGAACATGTAATAAATACGTGGCCACAGGACTGTGCAACACAAACAGTGAGCCCTAAAGTACATAGTGGACTAGAGTTAATAGTGCATTATAAGGGAAGCGGATTTGGCTTAATGGCTAGTGTGTCCGCCTACCACATAGGAGGTCCAGGGCTCAAACCCAGGGCCTTCTAACCCGTGTGATGAGCTGGCCCATGCGCAGTGCTGATGTGCACAAGGAGTGCCCTGCCAAGCAGGGGTGTCCCCGTGTAGGGGAGCCCCACATTCAAGGAGTGCGCCTTGTAAGGAGAGCCGCCTAGCATGAAAAAAGTGCAGCCTGCCGAGGAGTGGCACCACACACATACAGAGCTGAGGCAGCAAGATGACACAATAAAAAGAGACACAGATTTCCTGTGCCGCTGACAAGAATACAAGTGGACACAGAGGAACATACAGTGAATGGACGCGGAGAGCAGACAACTGGGCGGGGGGGCAGAGCAGGGGAGAAAAATAAATAAAAAATAAAAATCTTAAAAAACAGTGCATTATAATAATATTCTCTCATCAGTTCTAACAAAGGTACCACACTAATATAAAATATTAAAAATGGGAGCTCTGTATTTTGTGAATACTCTCTCTGTAAATCTACAACTTCTTTGAATAAAAAGGGGGGGCAACGACAAAAAGGGGGGGCAAAAAAAAGTATAAAATGTGCATTACAAGAAGCACGGGGTGCCATGAAGATATACACAATGGAATGTCAAATACATCTAGTGGTCAGGAAAGACCACTTTGTTGAAATCAATAGAATTAAGCAATGAGTCAGGAGAGGGAAAAGGAAGGCTGTCAGGTAAGGAAAGATGAGTGTGGTTTGAGCAAAGGAACTACGTAAAGGAGAGCTACTGAGCTAGAATGAAGGGAGTGGGATGGAGAATTCCACTAGGGGAAAGAAAAGGCTCAAGTATTAGGTTAGGTCTTCATTCTGTAAGCAGTGGCTCACCATTATGAGATCTGAAACTGGATCAAACAGAACTATGTTTTAGCAAGATTCATGTGGCAACAGTATAGAATGGTCTAGATGGGAAAAGCCTAAATACAGAGAAACCAGTTGCTAATTTACTGTAACCTCTAGCCCCAATGGTTAAGAAGTGATGAAGGCAAGAATAAATACAGTGGTGTTAGGAAAAGAGAAGAGGGAATAAAGCAAGATATTTTACAAAAGTTAATAAAAAATAATTGAGGGAGAGTAGATGTGGCTCAGGCAGTTGGGTGCCCACCCCCGACATGGAAGATCCCAGGTTTGGTTCCTGGTGACTCCTAAAGAAGACAATCAATGAGCAGACAACAAGCACACATCGAGGAAAAAAACCAAAACAAGCAGACAACAAGCAAAAAGAAAAACAGCCAACAGACAATGAGCGAAAACAACGAGCAATCAGATGAGGGAGCCATCTGGGGGTGGGGGTGTGTAAAGGGAGTCTCAAAAGAAGTTTTTAAAAAATTGAATTTGGCAATTCATTAGCTATAAATAACTAAAACTTGAATATATGGAGAAAATGATATCATAACAGAGAAGGAGGATGACGAAAATAGAAACAAGCTTGGGAAGGAAGATTATGAGTTCGGCTTTGGTTACATTAAGTTTGCAGTGCCAGCAGGACATCCAGGAGATTAAAGAAAAGAGTCGATTCCGAGGAGGACACTTACATAACAGACGGCCGCCAGCTCCTGCCGGGTATGGGCCTTTTCCACCAGACCCTGGGCCTTGTTTGGGCTGACTCCATGGTCGTACACTGTGAACTTGGTCCCCATGAGGTTGGACCTAGACTCAGGAGAAAGAGTCACCATGATGAGCTGTATATTTTCTCTGACAAAAACACAGTCTAGGAGAGCTCACAGAATGGAGGCCTATTTGCCTATTTTGCAAATGTCTAAAGGTTCATTACCACTTCTTCAAAGACTCTCATTAAAAAAGGAAGGGATTTTAAAAAAATTTTGTTCTGAAACTCGATTTTGTTTTTCACTTAAAATATCCCCAGTGTGACAGAGTTGGACTCACTTGTGGTTTCCCTACACATGGCTCTTCTGTCCTTCTATTTGAACCTATAATTAGTACTGAGTGGGCAGGTGTACGTCCAAGAGTCTTAAATCTTTGGGCTGTCCATGTGCCAGATGAGCCCTGAATCTCAACGGAGTTGCAACACCTACTCTCCACTTCATTGGTCTCACCCAGGACAACTGACAAGGAGGTGAAGATGGACAATGACCATACCAAGGAACCAAGAGAGTCTACAACTGCAAGCAAGAGACTCCCATCCATTGGCCCTATGGGATCGAAGACCACTCTTTAATTTAGAGCTGGAGTGGGCATCACCATCCCAGAATCCTCAGGATTGGGGAATGAACTATGGACTAAAGTAGACTTACTGGTATTCTACTATAGACTCATTGTGATTCTAGCAATGGGAAAAACTATATCGTTGATGTGGATGCAGTGGCCACTGGAGGTTCTAAGGGCAGTGAGAGGGAAAAACAGGTTTAATACTGTGGCATTTTTGGGACTTGGGAATTGTCCTGAATGACATTGCAATGACAGACACAGGCCGTTATATATCTTGTCATAACTTACAAAGTTGTGCAGGAGAGAGTGTGAACTACAATGTAAACTGTAATCCATGCTAAGTGGCAATGCTCTGAAATGTGTTCATCAATTGCAATGAATGTACCACACTAAAAATAAATAAATACATAAATAAATAAATAACCTAGAGAAATTTTATGTCAAAATATAAAGATCTTAATTTTTAAAAATCTGTTGCATAATTTCCACAGAATGGAGGGGTTATAATTTATTTAGTCATTCATTCAGCAAATATTAACTGAACACCTACGTTGTACCAGTCATTGTTCTAGGCACTAAGGATAAAATGGTGAACAAGACTGACCAAGTCTCTCCCTTCTTGGAACTTTTATTCTGATGGGGAAAGGCAGACAATAAACACTCAAAATAATACAATGGCAGGCAATATAAGAAATGGGGAGAGTGGATGTGGCTTAAGCCATTGAGCGCCTGCTTCCCACATAGGAGTTCCCGGGTTTGGTTCCCGGTGCCTCCTAAAAACAAAAAGGCAAACAACAAGCAAAACAAAATGAAAAAGCCAACTCAGAAGAGCCAATGTGGCTCTGTGATTGAGTGCCAGCTGAAAAAAAAAAATTAAGTAGGGTAAAGGATAGAGGATGCTCTGTGCTATTTCTGATATGGTGGTTGGGAAGACCTCTCTAAGGAAGTGATGCCTGAGTGAGAGGGAATAAGTAGAGAATGTCCCAGGCAGAGGCAACAGTAAGTACAAAGGCCCTGAGGTAGGAATGAACTTAGCATTTCAAGAGACTGTAAGAAAGCCTGGCTGGCTGGGGCAGAGGGAGCGAGGGAAAATGAAATTGAGTAACTGGGCACAGGCATCTAAGGTAAGCAATGGTAAGGACTGTGGATTTTATTAAAAGAGCAATGGGGGGCATTAGAGGATTTTAAGCAAGAGAATGATGTGATCTGTTTTTAAAAGATTATTCTATGAAGAAGAGACAGAAAGGCAAGAGTAGAAGTAGAGAAAGGAGTTACAAAGCAATTATGTGGCTTCTAATAAAGTGGACAGTGGAGGTGGTGAGAAGTGGGCAGATTTCTGGTAAATTTGAAAGGAAGACTGGATGATATCTGTTGCTGGATGGGATGTGAATGAAGGTGGCTTCTAAGTGTCTGGTCTGAATTGGTGAATGTTGATACCATTTCTCGACATGAGGAGGACAGGGGAGAAAAGTTTTGAGGATGGAAATCAAAGAGTTATGTTCTAGATATATTACATTGAAAGTATCTATTAAATATCTAAGTAGAGATAGCAAAGAGGAGGTGTATAGATTAATTTTAAGCTTATGGGAGAGTTCAAAGTTGAATATATAAATGTGGGGATCATCAGTAAATACATGATGCCATGAGACAGCTTGGAGGAGGAAGGAGAGAAGGAAGAGGAAGGGGTCTGAGGAAGTTCCTAGAACTCGCCAATATTTAACAGTCAAGAAAGAGGATCCAACAGAGAACTGAAAAAGAACAGCCCATCACAAAGAAAATAAAGAGAAAATGTCATTCCAGAAGTAAAACAAATCCTTCTTCTACTTGAAATGTCAAGTGAGATGAGGACTGAGAATGGACAACTGGATTTGGCAAAATAGAGGTCATTGGTGACCTTCACAAGGTCATGTTTAACCTGATTAAAGTGTGTGAAGGAAGAAGAAGGGCAGCACCCTAACGAAGGGACCAACATCGACACCATCAGCACCGACACACAGCAATACCATGTGCCTCCCGGGGGGACGCACCAAGGAGAATCAATTATGTGAGATTCCTGCCAAAAATGCTTAATCTGAATTTAACCATGAGGAAATATCGGATAAATCCAAACTGAGAGACATTCTACTAAATAACTGGCTGATACTCTTCCAAAATGTCAAGGTCATGGAAGAAAAAAAAAAAAGGAACAATCCCAAACTGAAAGAGATTAAGACCATACCTAAAATGCATGTGGGACCCTGGGTTGGATCTTGGACCAGAAATAAGACATTGCTGGGACAAGCAGTAAAATTTGAATAAGGTCTCTACATTAGTTAATAGTATGGCATCATGTTAATTTCCTGGTCTTGATAATTGCACGATGGTTATATAAAATTTAACACTGGGGAAACTGACTTAAGGATACAGAAGAACTCTACTATTTTGATAACTTTTTTATAATTTCAAAATTCTTTCAAAAGAAGAAAAAAAGGATGAGGAAGGAGGATATAGTATAAATAACTCAAGATTTACATAGAAGGAGAACAGATAAATGAGTGATAGAGGGACAGGAAAGTGAGATATATATTACAGCATGTTTGCATATCAGTGGGAATAATCAAGTGAAAAGGGAAAAGATGATATGCTGGAGAGAAAGGAGAAAATTATAGGGGCAAAGTTCCTGAATAGGTGAGAGTAGGTGGAATTCACTGCATAAGTTAAGGGTTTAACTAATATAAGAGAAACAGGAATATTGTATTATTTTAACAGTAGAGAAGGCAAAGCACATACACATGGATACAGTTAGGTATATTTCAGGCATCTAGTTCTCCTGTCCTGACTACAATGGAAAAGCCTTTTGTGTTTCACCATTATAAACCTAAAGCCTACCTAGAGATAAATATTCTTTTTTAAATTAAGGAATTTTCTTCTACTACTTTTATCCTATATGCATTTCCTAGGCTGTTTACTTTATTCATTCATTCATTCATTCATTCATTCATACATACACACATACATACATACATCCAAGGATTAAGCCCAGGACCTCATACATGGGAAGCAGGCACTCAACCACTGAGCTACAATCGCTCCCCAGTGACAGTTCAGTTTTTCATTTGTTGGTTGGTTGGTTTTTAGGAGGTACTGGAGATCGAACCCAGGACCTCATACATGGAAAGCAGGAGCTCAACCACGTAAGCTACGTCTGCTCCCCACTGTTTACTTTTATCAAATGCTTTATTCACATCTACTGCTATGACTATTTAGTTTTTTCCTTTACTCTATTAAAGTGATAGACATACATTAACAGCTTTCCTAATGTTTAATAAGTCTTGCATTTTTGGATTGAACATGGCTTATTATTCTTTTAATGCACACTGGATTTAATGTGCTAAGATTTTATTTAGGATCTCTGCATGCTCATTTGTGAGTCTGGCTTATTGTTTTCTTTTGTTTTGCACTCTCTTTAACGGACTGTGCTATCAGGGTCTCAGTTAGGTGACGACTCCTTGTGGAATGAGCCTCTGTCTGTATTGAGCTATACAGTCAGACCCACTCTGACTAAAGGAATGAAAGAACCAGAAAAGAGCACTCTCACCTGAGTTTGCCAATATAGCTTTCCCCATCACGAGACAAATCTATTGGATCAGTGGAGATAAGGTAGTTGGATGTTTTGCTCTTTTTCCGCTTTCTACCTGCAAGAAGAAATATCTGGAAAAAGAAAGCATGCCAGTCAAAAACGAAGTCAAGAGAACCCCAATCGACCAACAGACGTTTAATAAGTGCCCATCGTGCCCATCAGACAGTCACTCTTTGGGTCCTCATCCCTTTTTCTAACCCTCATTTTGCTCTTCAGAATTTACTACCAGCTTTTCGAACGTCGCCGGTTGATTCTCCATACAATTACTTACAGCTTTGTCCCTGAAACCTCTAGTGACTCTTTAAAAGCTTCATCCAGTGCCAAGAATAAGAATCTGTCCAACTTTCGGAGAGACAGGACCCTGGATCCCTGTCCATTCTCGACTGTGACTGCTTTCCTAATACTCCATTTTGTATTTTGTTGTTTTAAATTCCTGTGAATTCACTGATATGTCACTGCCATACTTATGCAGCTTTCCTAAACTCCATTAGGCCTGAACAATAATAGGGAAGCAGGACAGTGGCAGTGCCCAAGAGGGTGGCTTTGGAATCCAACAGGATGGACTTGAATCTGGCATTGCCACTTACTATGACCAGGGGTGGGTAAGTCAGCCCAGGTACCTCATCCATAAAGCAGGGATAGGAAATCCGGGCTGGTACATGGCCAACGGTCAGTACACAGGGGTTCTAAGAACAATGACACCTACTGTCATTACCTCATTTCTAAAGAGGGTCTTAAAATAATCCACTTAGACCTGGTATTAATTAAGTAAGTTGTTCATTATTAAGTATTAAATTGCCTCAAACTTAGGTATAAAATAAATTAGAATTTCTAGAGTGAGAAACAAGACATTTAACTTGCTTGTTCTTTATATTTTCAATTCAACTTATTCCCTAAAACTTGCTCTTCTTTTTTAAAGTGTCATGTTTTATCATAATAAAAATAAAACCCGAGGAGCACAAACTAACCCAAAAAATAATCACCTTCAAACATTCTCGTCCATTTTCATAGATTCTGAATAAAACTTTTGGGAGGAAGGACTGGCGGCAGCGTTTGACCCTTAGACTGTGGGCTTTTTGAAGATAGTGAGCAGACAACATCTAAGAATTAATAAATACCATCTACTTCTGGCCGACTTGGCCTAATACCCGTGGTGTTTCCTTGTCTCAGCATTCTCTCCCTTGACTTAGATTTGTCCTAGGAATCAGTGTTCACATACCTTCCGATTTTCATCCTTTTCCAGGTGCATATAGTAGGTAGGGAAGAGGCCTCGATCCATTCCCTTTTTATCCCTCGTTATCCGGCACTTCACTGTGATCCCCCTGGGAGCAGGACTATATGCAAAGTCCTCTAAATTCTCCACTTCTCCCAGCTGGTTCTCAGCCTGTGGGGCTGCAGTACTGGAGGCGCCTGTGTCCTGAAAGGCATAATGAGCAGCAGAAGACCAGGCCAGAAGCCAACTCTTCTCTGGGGAAAACGCTTACTGGACAAAAAAGCATACTGATTACCCCTATGTCTTTGATCTTCTGACAAAATGAGGGGAAACTCTGAAAACTTAAATATAAATATTGAGAGTAAATGAAGAAGCCAAGTAGGATAAAATGACATAGCCTCACAACAGCTGCCTTGAGGCAGGAGAAATTAGGGGTCATGAACTGAAATCTTTTCAAGGAACCCTTAAGTCAGTGCTCCTATCTAAATACTGAAGATATGTTTGGGAAATAGTCAAATTAGCGCCAAAGGAAGAGGTTTCAGAGCTACATACTGGGGTTGACTTCTGGCTGGATGCAGAATTAGGTCTCTCTATTTCTGAATATGGTGATTGGGATCTTAATTTCTTTCCTTCTTCTTCCTCCCCATCAGTCTCCTCCTCATCAAAGTTCAAGCTACCTGAGATACCTGGCAGAAAAGGAGAAAGAACTGTCAACAATGGTCAACACTGTTTTTTTATAAAGAAAAGTATATATTTTAAGCCAAAGATAGTTTCAATTTTATTGTGTAAAACTTTTCTCACTACTCTGAGCCATAATTCAGCTATTTTATCCAAATTTTGACAATTTTTTCTGTATATTTCCACAGGCATCCATCCCTTGTTTTCCCTTCCCACTGTAACTACCCTCGTTTAACTCTTTAAAACATTTTATCTGCCTATGGGAGACACACTTCATACATTAAGACACAGACAGGTTGAAAGTAAATGGATAGGGAAGCAGACTTGGCCCAGTGATTAGGGCGTCCATCTACCACATGGGAGGTCCATGGTTCAAACCCCGGGCCTCCTTGACCCCTGTGGAGCTGGCCATGCGCAGTGCTGATGTGCACAAGGAGTGCTGTGCAGGGGTGTCCCCCGCGTAGGGGAGCCCCACGCGCAAGGAGTGCGCCCTGTAAGGATTGCCGCCCAGCGCGAAAGAAAGTGCAGCCTGCCCAGGAATGGCGCCGCCCACACAGAGAGCTGACACAGCAAGATGACGCAACAAAAAGAAACACAGATTCCTGTGCTGCTGACAACAGAAGTGGACAAAGAAGACGCAGCAAATAGACACAGAGAACAGACAACTGGGGTGTGGGGGGGTGGCGAGGGGAGAGAAATAAATAAATAAATCTTTAAAAAAAAAAAACAAAACCTCAATGACACACAACTACACATTCATGATAACGTCTAAAATTAAGAAGACTAGCCAAGCGTTGGTGAGGATGTGAAGCAACTGGGTCCTCACATTAACACTGCTGGTAGGAATGTAAAATTACAAAGCAGACTGGTAGTTTCTTAAAAATGTAAACAGGGAAACGGACTTTGGCCCAGTGGTTAGGGCGTCCGTCTACCATATGGGAGGTCCGCGGTTCAAACCCCAGGCCTCCTTGACCCGTGTGGAGCTGGCCATGCGCAGTGCTGATGTGCGCAAGGAGTGCTGTGCCACGCAAGGGTGTCCCCCACGTGGGGGAGCCCCACGCACAAGGAGTGCGCCCGTGAGGAGAGCCGCTCAGCGTGAAAAGAAAGTGCAGCCTGCCCAGGAATGGCACCGCCCACACTTCCCGTGCCGCTGACGACAACAGAAGCGGACAAAGAAACAAGACACAGCAAATAGACACCAAGAACAGACAACCAGGGGAGGGGGGGAAATTAAATAAATAAATCTTTAAAAAAAAAAAAATGTAAACAAATATCTACCACGTAACACATATACCGCCCGCCATTAGGTATACACCAAAGGGAAAGGAAATGTAAGTCCAAACCAAATTTCTACACAAATGTTCACAGCAGCTTTCTTTTTTATTGGTGAAAAACTGGAACAATCCAAATGCACATCATTTGGATAAACAAACTCTGCTATAGCCATACAATGGATTACTACAAACACTAAAAAGGAACAAACTGTTGATACTTGCAACATGGATGAATCCCAAAATCATTATGCTGGGTAATACAGGCCAGGCTCTCCCCACCATTTCTATGAAATTCTAGAAAATGCAAACTATTAATAATTAATAGCAGATCATTGATTACCTGGGGTCAGAGTGGAGAGGGAGATTACAAAGGAACACCAATAACTTCTGGGGTGACGGAAATGTCCATTGTCTTGATTTTCTAGATGTTTTCACATATGCATGTATACATAAGCCAAAAGTGATCAAATTGTATACTTTTTTTTGTAAAGATTTTATTTATTTGTCCCACCTCCCCA